>NC_056750.1:621855107-622058847 GCF_019279795.1 Protopterus annectens | reverse complement strand
GGGATCAAATTTCCTAAAAGGTGCTATCCTCTTGAGACCCCCAATAAAAGAACAGCCTCCTCCTTTGGTCCTTGGGATCTAAATTTAGTCCTAGCTGCCTTGATTCTTCCTCATTTCGAGCTAGTTAATACTTGTTCTGTGAAGTTCTTGACATGGACAACTATTTTCTTGACTGCCATTACCTCAGCTGGGAGGGTGTCAGAATTGCAAACTCTATCCATTCATCCCCCTTACTTAATTTTTCACAAACACACACACACATATATATATATATATATATATATATATATATATATATATATATATATATAAATATATAAAATGTGAAACTGTGTGTGTGTGTATATATGTATATGTGTGTATATATATGTATATATATATATATATATATATATATATATATATGTGTATATATGTATATATATATATATATGTGTATATATGTATATATATGTATATACACACACACTCATATACATACATACATACATACATATATATGGTAGCGTTGTCACCTCACAGCAAGACGTTGTCCCGTTCGATTCTCAGCTAGAGCGTCTTCTGTGTGGAGGCATGCGTGAATGGGCTTGCCTTCATTGAATGTTGTGCATCAGGGCTGGTAACTCAGCACGTCAAAATCCACTACCAAACAGTGGACCGGAGTTCCTCTGTGGCGACCCCTAACCGGGATAAGCCGAAAGACACAACGACATATATATATATATATGTATATATATATATTTTTTTTTTTTTTATAAAAATATATAAAAGTATATATGTATGTATATATAAACATATGTATAGTGCGATATAGACACTATAACAAGGTTGGTAGATTTCATAATAACTCCTCATACAGATAACATCTCTGTGTTGCCTTGACAACTAAACTGGTTGGAATTGCCTAACCTCCTTACATTCACCCAACTTATAATAGCTCACAACATAGTATATCATCCTGAGAAATGCCCAGCTCTTCAAGACCTACCATACCTCTCAACAACAAGAAATCTGTATAAAGCCATAAATTATGGGGGTCAAAGGCTCAAAAATTGGGACAATCTTTAAAGATTGCCTTTACAGTCATAGAAAGTTGATAGAATAACAGATTTTACATTAGCATGAATTTTCTGAAGGGTCTGAAGTTTGCAACTGAAATGTCTGTCATTATTTTTTGACTTCAGGCTTCAATGATTTGCCAATAATTTGTCAGAAAACCCAAGTTTTATGAGCAATTTTCAGGTAAAAAATCTGGACATTCTGTGAAAATCTGTACAGTTGAGAGGTAAGAGTCCTACTTAAAATCCACTCTTTTACAAGGCAGCTCAGATCTTCTGACAAGCTCCTGTTAAGTCACTATGGCTGACCGCTTCTGTGGAGATTGTATCTACTCCAATTGCATCTCCAGGACATGGAATTTTACCCATCCCCCCAACATATACTAACCACTGTTAACCCCGAAAATTCTAAAACACTTCAAGTCCCACCTATCCAAGTCTTGGCTTTGCTGTTGTCTAAAGTTTGTCACATAAATAAAAATAAATACATGAATAAATCCTGACTGAACAGTTTATCTGTTTAATCCTTCCTGGGAAATTCAAGTAACAGATCTTGAATTTACTAAGGTACCTTTAAATCTCTTACTCCTACTATTTTAACCACTAAGACATGTATCTAACTAAATCTGTCTAAATATTGTAATGAGCTTTGTACACAAGTGTGATGTTTCTCTAATTGTATGATGTTCTTTAAAACTCATTTATGATTATTGTTAACCAAAGGAGCTAAAGTTGATCATCTCATCATATGTTTTGTGTTTTTCTTATATTACATATGTATATTTATAACTTATGGGACTTTTTTTTGGCGGTCTCATCATGATTATGTATTTTCTTATTATGTACTCTCTCTAGGGTTATTTTTGTTGTTTAATCCTATGGTTGTAGTTTCATAGATTGTTTTCTTTAGAAATAGTGAAACTTTTCCCCCCGGTCCTCCTCTAAAAATGATTTATCCACCCAGTTGGCCTGTCCTGGTAAACAAACGTAAAATGAATGAATAAACCAGCACTGACAGTGAATCGTCTTGTCTCCCACATTGGTGTTTCACACCATACATTTGAATAAAATATAGATCTATCAGTTATGAAAATATGAGCATAAAGTTGAAAATAGTATTAAGTGACAAAAGATTAATTTCTCCACTGCAGGACATCCTAGACTAACAGTCTTGGTGACATTTTGTTAATAACCCCTTGCCCTTTCTAGTAGTGTGTATTGTTAGCTGGTATGTCACTTAAAGAAGCGAGGCCCAAAGTTCTAGATGGTACAAGGTGGTACGGGTATGAACTGGAAGTATGCAAAAAAGCCCTTTTAGGCATAATGCTGATTTAGATGTTTAAGATGTTCTTTGCGTTTCACTGTTGCAGTCATTGCATTTGGGTTATCTGCTTGCAGGTAGCCCTCAGTCGGCCTGATTAACAAAGTCTTGGGTCCTGCGTCGGTTGCTGTCCCTTCTTCCATGACGTCAGGTCGTCAGAGGTCTAAAACATGCAGCCGACACCATTACATTAGTCTTTCTTGCTGTGCGGTGCCCGAAGCAGAAGCAGTTTGCAAGTGCCGGTCGGCCAACTCCTGAAATTTTCGTTTTCGAGTTTCAGAACTGAAGTCAAGTCTTCAACTAAAGCTAAGTACCCTGTTGGGGAAACTTTTTCTTGCTCCTTACCGATGTCAGTAAAAGTTAATAATTGCATTACTTGTGGAAAGCAAACACCTCATAAATATTTTCATTCGTACTGTATTCCTTGCGTAGGCCCTGACCATGACTTACCTTGCTGTCGGTTTTGTGTTTTATTTAATCAACACACTATCCGTCGTCTGTATATTTTCATCTCTAAATATTTTAGTTCTCTGTTTAATTATCCAGAAATTTCATCGGTTAGCCACATGACTACCAGATTTCCGAAAAAAACACAAAGATAGAGACAGAGGCCGCCGAGATTCAAAACTGCCGACGACGCTTCTCCTAAGCCAGTCGCCAGTTCACCGGTACTCAGTGAGGCGCTTTCATAGCCCCTGATACCTGCTACTTCTGATTCGCAGGCCTCTACTGAAACCCATTTGGAGTCCGGTATGCGGCGAGATGCTTCAACTATGGAACCCGCGGATGTCTCTACCTTGGATGGGTCCGGAACTGCTGTGCAAGCACTGGCTTCTGAGGGTGTATTCAGACCTATGGACCTGCATATTAAATCGATGCCTCCTTCATTACTTAGGCCTAAATCTCAATCCATGTTTAAAAAAATGACGCCCAGGCCACATGCTCAGGCCTCTATGCCTAAAAAACAGATAAGATTGGCTGAAGGTCTAATAACTCTAATCATGGGTAGCCAACCCCCCATTCTAAGAGGCCTAGGACTGAAGTTGATTATGAATCTTCTGATCAGGATTCTGTTTTTTTTTTTTACTCTTTTGATGATCTGGATTTGACCTTGCCTATTTATGAGGATTCTGATGCAGAGGATTCTATTCCCTCTGCTTCCCCTCCTGAGGATTTTTCTTTTTGTGAAACCTTACATATACTCTAAGGGAACATTTCCACTGAGAAAGCCAGGATTTTTCTTATTCAAAAAAGAGGCTTAGGAATTTCCTTCTCCTACCTTAGCATAGGCCTTTAGCTATTCCTTCTGTACTAGACATTGTTGATGAATGATGATGCTTTCTCGGAATCTAGTCTGGCCCCTGGTTCTCTGCCTCCTGCTCCCAGAAAACCTGACAGATACTACAGGGTCCCTGAGACCCACAAGTTCCGTTTCAAAAATGCTCTTTCAGATCCTGAGACTATTTCACAGGGGCCCAAGGGCATTAAGGCTTCTACGGCTAAAAATCCTACCCCTTCTGATAGAGACTCCAGGGCGCTGGATAGATGGGGTAAGAAGGTTTACACTTCTGCAACCTTGGCCATTAGGGCTTTAAACTGCCAGTTTCATATGTTAAAATAACAGCAACATGTTATTGGACTGCTTAAACAGAAAATGATGTTGATTCCTGACTGTGTGGAAAATAAAGAATTACAGGATTTAATGCTTTCTCCCAAACAAGTTGGAAAACATACTTTGCAATGAGGTTTTGATTCATTAGAGGCCTCTTGCAGGGTTGCTGATGTTCGTGTTTCACTGCTGCAGTCATTACACTTACGTTATCCTGCCATCAGGCAGTCCCGCAGTCGGCCAGAGTTCCAAAGTCCTGGTCCGGCATCGGTTGCTGTCGCTTCTTCCCTGACGTCATTGCGCCAGGGATATATAAGATGCAGCCAACGCCATTTTCTCCAGTCTTTCATGCCACGCGGTGCCCGAAGCAAAAGCAGTTCGCAAGTGCCGGTCGGCCCACTCCTGAGATTTCCAATTTGATTTTAGATCCAAAGTCTTCAATAAAGCTAAGTACCCCATTGGGGAAACTTTTTCTTGCCTCAGACCGATGTCAGTAAAAGTTAATAACTGTATTTCTTGTGGGAAGCAAATACCTCATAAGGATTTTCATTCTTACTGTATTCCATGCCTAGGCCCAGATCACTACGTCACTAGTTGTCGGTTTTGTGCTAGGTTTAACAAACACACTATTAAACGTCTGATTGATTTTGCACGCCATTACTTTGGCCGAAGGTTTAATTATACCATGCCGTTGGAACAACCGACGACTGGAATTCACAAAAAACGCAAAGATAAGGATAAGGACAGGTAGCCGAGGCCCAAAACTGACGACGAAGCCTCTTCTAGGCCAGTCGCCGGTTCTCAGTGCGGCACTTTCGCAGCCACTGACACCCGCTACCTCAGAGCCACAGGCTGCTACCGACTCCCACGTGGAGTTACCTAGGCCTCTGGATACTCAAGGTGTTGGGCCTACGAAGACTAACCCTACAGATGGGTCCAGAGCCGCTGAGCAGGCTTCGGCTTCTGAGGGTGTTTTCAGACCTACTCATCTTACCATTGCATCTACAGCCAAGTCTAAAGCAACTTTAAAGACAAAGAAACAAGTACAGCATTCACCTGGACAGGCCTCCATGCCTAAAAAGCAGATGCTCAAAATGGCCGAAGACTTAATTACTCTGATCAGGGGTACCCATCCCCCTCCTGATAAAAGGCCTAGGCAGGATACAGACTATGACTCCTCTGACCAGATTTGTGTATATTCTGACTCCTCTTCAGACCAGGGATATTCCTTACCCCCCTGTGAGAACTCTGATGCTGAAGAATCTATTCCTTCAGTCTCTCCTCCTGAGGATTACTCTTTTGGGGAAACTTTGCACACCATGAGGGAGCATTTCCATTGGGAAGGCCAGGATTACTCTGAGTCCAAGAAAAGGCTCAGAGATTTTCTTATATTACCTCAACACAGGCCCTTTGCTATTCCACCAGTGTTGGATATTGTGGACGATGTGTTCTCTGAATCCAGTTTAAATCCAGATTCTTTACCCCCTGCTCCAGTCATGCTAGACTGGTATTAGACTCCCTGACTCGCTCAAATTTCTGTAAAAAAAAAAAACCCTTCTGCTGACCCAGAAACTATTTCCCAGGGTCCTAAAGGGGTAAAGGCATCCACAGCCAAAAATCCAGTTCCCTCGGACAGGGATTCCAGAGCATTAGACAGATGGGGGAAAAAAGTTTACACCTCTGCAACCTTAGCAGTGAGGGCTTTAAACTGCCAGTTTCACATATTTACTGTCTCAGTTAAAGCAGAAAATGAGTACAAGTGCAGAACAACCTGATTTTAAGGAAATGCAGGATTTATTGCATGCAGCTGAACAAGTGGGAAAGCATACTTTGCAATATGGTTTTGATTCATTAGAAGCTTCTTGTAGAGCAGCAGTTACAGGATCTGTGATTCGAAGGCATGCTTGGTTAAAGGAACAAACCTTACCAGATCATGTCAAGGCTTAAACTATTGGATGCTCTTTTACAGCAAGATATTTTATTTGGTGTTAAAGCTGAGGAGGTATTAAAGAAAATGGAGGATAAGGCAAAAGCTTTGCAAACAGTGCAAGATTTTTCACAGGTACAGCCACCAAGATTTAGCAGAAATTGGCCTACTAAAAATTGGTCCTTCCCAGTGTCAGACAGGCCACAAAGAGGCAGATACAGACGCCCAAGAGGCAGATCTCAGCCCCAAGGATCTTACAGACCACGACAGTGGGACGCTTCAATACCCAAAGGAGGTGAGGGCAACTCACAACCTTACAGGAAGCAATCTCAATGACTTCCCCCTACCAATGCCAAACTCTACCCTGTTGGCTGCTCCCATAGAGGGAAAAAAAGCACTTTTTTCACAAAACTGGCAACCAATCACCCAGGACAAATGGGTGCTGAATATTGTGTCTCAAGGTTGCAGGTTCCACTTTCATACTTTACCAATGTTAAAAAGAATGCCAGACCCGCCACAAAATCAATGGGCAGAGGCACAAAAGCAAATTACAGCCCTCATGGACATGAGAGCTATTCAAAAAGTACCTTTGCAGGAACAAGGACAAGGTTTTTCCTCGAGACTCTTCCTAGTACCCAGAAAGGACAGAGCCAGGAGACCCATTCCAGACCTTTCCACTCTAAATACTTACCTGGATGTTCTGAAGTTCAAAATGTTGACACTACAGCAGCTCCTTCCCATGTTGGGCGAGAAAGCTTGGCTTGTTACTTTGGACCTCAAAGAGGCATTCCTGCATGTCCCTATCAGACAGAATTGCAGAAGATACCTCGGATTCATAGCTGGTTCAATGCACTACCACTTCTCTGCACTGCCCTTTGGCTTATCTACTGCACCCAGGGTCTTCACAAAGTGCCTGGCACCAGTAATTGCATTTTGCAGACAAAAAGGAATACAAATATATCCATATCTGGACGACTGCCTGATTCAAGCAGAAAGCAAGGACATTCTTTTAAAGCATCTGGCGTTTGTAAAAAAGTTATTAAGTTGCCTAGGGTACACAGTAAACGAAAAGAAATCAAAACTAGTGCCCTCACAAGAGATAATATTCCTGGGTGCCAGCTTAAATACAACGGCCCAGATGGCTTCTCACACCAGACAAAGACAACTTACTCAGTATTTTCAATTGATGGCAACAAAGTCCCAACTCCGTACAAGAAAAATTCTGCAGGCCTTGGGATTCATGGCATCCTGCATACTTCTAATTCCATATGCCAGACTGCATATGAGGAAATTACAATGGTACCTAAAAAGTGTTTGGACTCAACACTCACACAGCTTGGAAACGGAAATACCACTAATTCCCTGCCTGCTACAGGAGTTTTGATGGTGGGCACAGGCATGTCACCTCAACAAGGGTCAGCCTTTCACTCTACCCACAGCCAGGCAGACTCTATAACAACAGATGCTTCGGATTACGCCTGGGGAGCACACATGGCAGGAAAATGTATTCAAGGCAAATGGACCACAGACCAACTACATCTACACATCAATCAAAAAAAGATGTTGGCTGTGTAAAATGCCCTAACAGCTTTCAAGGACCTTCTGCATCCAGGACAATTACTTTTAAAGACAGACAACACCACAGTAATGTGGTACATAAACAAGTAATAGGGCACTCATTCTTACCCCCTATCTCATTAGCCAAACGGGCAACTCCTCTCTCTAAAGCTGTTATGGATGTCATTTTGGAAGCCAGGAGGCCTAGCACCAGGAAATCTTATTCAGAAAAGTGGAAGAGATTCTTTGCCTGGAACCAGGCTTAAAGCCTTGACCCTCTTGTCCCTAACATTTCTCAGATACTACAATATTTAACTGAGATGCTGGACAAAGGACTATCCTTCTCATCCATTAAGATCCACGCTTCTGCCATCTCTGCTCATTACAACATGATCCTCCTATTTTCTCTCATCCGTTGCTAAAGCAGTACCTCAGAGGGGCTAAAAACATAAGACTGCCCCAGAGAGCACCAACACCTACTTGGGACCTCAACTTTTTCTTGGAAAAACTAACTTTACCTCCTTTTGAGACAGCTAATACAGCAGAAATAAAATATATATCATGGAAAACTGCTCTGCTACTGGCAATAACCTCAGCACGAAGAGTCTCAGAACTACAGGCACTAATGGCAGTGGAGCCCTTCATCATTTTTCACCAAGACACGGTTTCCTTAAGAACAAACCCTTCATTTATGCCTAAGGTGGTATCCACTGTGGTTCTTAACCAAACTATTCACTTGTCAACATTTTATCCAAATCCCCAGAATAAAGGGGAGAGAATTCTACATTCTTTGGACATACACAGACAATTAGGCTTCTACTTGGACAAAAGAAAGGCTTTCAGGAAAACTGAACAACTGTTTGTATCCCATGCTGCAAGATCACAGGGAAAGGCTATTTCAAAGCAGACCATTTCAAAGTGGATAGGACACTGTATCCAGTTCTGCTACACACACCATGGGAAGCCTGTACCATCTAACATTAGACCACATTCTACCAGGGCAACTGCAACTTCTACTGCCTGGCTTAGAGGAGTACCTACCCAAGGACATTTTGGAAGCTGCAACTTGGAGTTCAGTGCACACCTTTACCAAGCATTATCACTTGCCTCTTTACTCCAGATCCAGAGCAGGCTTTGCCACTGCAGTCCTGCAGGGCCTCATAGCCACTCCAAATCCTCTCTAGACCCAGCCACCCGGACTCAGCTTTGGGATTCAACCCAAGTGTAATGACTGCAGCAGTGAAACACTATGAACATAGTACAGTTTTGTACCTACCATAAATATAGATGTTAGTGTGTCTTCACTGCTGCAGTTCAGGTTAAACTCCCTCCATCCCCTCTTTCTTGGCTAGGACTTATCTAAACTTTTCTACCCTATACTACCTATGTGGTGTATTTGCTGGTAGCTGAATTTTATGGTTTTATTTTTCATGTATGCTTTATTAGCAATATGTACTGCCTACCTGTTTAGGGGCACCTGACATCTGGTGCAAGAAAAACTGAAGAAAATGGCGTCGGCTGCATCTTATATACCCCTGGCGCACTGACGTCAGGGAAGAAGCGACAGCAACCGATGCCGGACCAGGACTTTGGAACTCTGGCCGACTGCAGGACCGCCTGACGGCAGGATAACCCAAGTGTAATGACTGCAGCAGTGAAGACACTCTAACATCTACATTTATGGTAGGTACAAAACTGTACTTTACTGGGTCTATGCTCAGAAGGCTTGCTTGGCTTAAGGAGCAGTCTTTGCCTGATCATGTTAAAGCTAAATTGTTGGATGCTTCTTTAAATCGGGACTGCCTGTTTGGCAACAAGACTGAGGAAGTTCTTAAAAAAATGGAAGATAAAGCTAAATCTATGCAAACTGTTAAAGATTTTTTACAAGTTCAGCCTCCAAGATTTAGTAGGCACTTGCCCTCTAAGAAGTGGTCCTTTCCAGCCCCTTCCAGGTCTTCTCAAGCCAAACCCAGACACAGCAAAACCCCCAGGTTTCAGTCCCAGGGGACTCGCAGAACTAAGCAGTGGGGGTGGGGGCTCCACGTCCTAGTCTGGGAATAATAAGACTCCCCCCTATGGTAAACTGTCTCAATGACTTCCTTTTGAAATTTCCAAGCACTTATCAACTGACAGCCCCTTTGGGGAGGAAAGATTGCTCTTCATGCAAAGAATTGGGAACTCATTACCCAGGACAAATGGCTTTTAAATATAGTGTCCCAGAGATACAGATTTCACTTCCACACGTTGCCAACACCAAGTGGGTGGCCGATCCTGCCCCCAAATCAGTGGGCAGAGGCCCAAAAACAAGTACTTTCTCTCTTAAGCATGGGGGCTATTCATCTGGTACCAGAAGAGGAAAAGGTACAAGGTTTCTACTCGAGACTTTTCCTGGTACCCAGAAAAGACAATTCATGGTGCCCTATCCTGGACCTGTCTACTCTAAACACCTTTTTGGAGATTCCAAAATTCAAGATGCTGACTCTTCACCAGTTACTTCCTATGCTAGGCAAAGATGCCTGGTTGGCAACACTAGATTTAAAAGAAGCATACCTGCACATCCCAGTCAGGGAATCTTGCAGAAGATACCTACACTTCAAAGCAGGCTTACACGCACCATCAGTTCTCTGCACTGCCCTTTGTGAATACCCTGGGTGCAGTAGATACGCCAAAGTGCCTAGCTCCAGTTATTGCATTTTGCAGGCAAAGAAATATTCAAATATATCCATACCTGGACGATTGTCTAATTCAGGCAGAAAGCCAGGACATACTTTTGAATCATCTGGCCTTTGTAAAAAGGGTTCTGACTTGTCTGGGGTACACAATAAACAAAAAGAAATCACACCTGGTACCCTGTCAACAAATTATATTCCTGGGACCAAGCTTGAATACAACTTCCCAGATGGCTTACCTCACGCCAGAAAAGCAAATTCATTTGACAACCTGCTTCAAACAAGTAGCCACAAAAACCCTGCTATCTGCAAGAGAAATACTGCAAGCCTTGGGGTTCATGACCTCCTGCATTCTTCTAATTCCATATGCAAGACTGCATATGAGGAAACTACAGTGGTATCTAAAAAGCCTATGGTGTCAACATTCCCAAGACCCAGAAACAAGGATTCCTGTCATACCTTGCCTACGCCTAGAGTTCCTTTGGTGGGCAGAGGCCTGCCACCAAAACAAGGAACTACCTTTCAGACCACCCCCTGCCGCCTGCACCCTAACAACAGATGCATCAGACTATGCATGGGGGGGCTCATCTGGCAGGGAAGTGCATTCAGGGCAAATGGAACCCAAGTCAAATGCACATGCAAATCAATCAAAAAGAAATGTTAGCTGCACAGAATGCTGTGACAGCCTTCAAGGACCACATTCTTCCAGGACAACTAATGGTAAAGATGGACTAACACCACTGTTATGTGCTACATAAACAAGCAGGGGGGTACACATTCTTACCCCCTCTGCAGACTAGCCATGGCATTGTGGAACACAGCCTTGAGCTACCAAGTGCAAGTACCAGCTCAATTTCTGCCAGGAAAATTAAATACACTGGCAGACGGACTAAGCAGAAACTTCATGGACCCACACGAGTGGAAACTGGAACCAAGGATTTTTCAATATGTTGACGAGGAAATGGGGGAGCCCAGATATAGACCTGTTTGCTTCTCCCCAGAACTACCAATTGGACAAATTTTGCACAAGGACTCCCCACAAACAAGCCTGTAAAGTGGATGCTCTGTCATTCAGCTGGAGAAACCTATCCGACTTTCCTTTCCCCCTCTTCTCTCCAAAATATTACTAAAAATCAAACGGGACAAACCAAGGATGATTTTGATTGCTCCAGACTGGCAGCGCCCACACCAGTACCCCCTCCTGCGCAGTGTGTCATGGTTATCTCCATGGCACCTGTCGCAGACTCCTTCCCTCCTGTCTCAGCAGGAGAACCAGATTCGGCACCCTCTGCTTCCAACACAGAACCTTGCAGCCTGGCTAATTACTTAATCTCTCCTTTACTATCCCTCAGCAAACCTGTGATGGATATCACTTTAGAGGCAAGGAGGCCTAGTACTAGAAAATCTTATGCTGAAAAATGGAAAAGATCTGTGCCTGAAACCAGTCTCAAGGGATGAGCACAGCAGTGCCCAATTTACCTCAGATTTTACAATACATAACTGAGATGCTTCACAAGGGCTTGTCTTTTTCCTCCATTAAAATCCATGCCTCAGCCATTTCAGCTCATTATAACACAGAACCTCCCCTCTTCTCTCATCCACTGCTTAAGCAGATGTTGTTCATGTTTCAATGTTGCAGTCATTACATTTGGGTAATCTGCTGGCAGGTTGCCCTCAGTCAGCCTGATTAACAAAGTCTTGGGTCCTGCTTCAGTTGCTGTCTCCTCTTCCATGATGACAGGTCGTCAGGGGTATAAAACATGCAGCCGACGCCATTTTAATCAGTCTTTCTTGCCGTTTGGTGCCCGAAGCAGTTCGCAAGTGCCGGTCGGCCGACTCCTGAAATTTTCGTATTAGAGTTTCAGAACCGAAGTCTTCAAACTAAAACTAAGTACCCTGTTGGGGAAACTTTTTCTTGCTCCTTACCGATGTCAGTAAAAGTTAATAACTGCATTACTTGTGGGAAGCAAATACCTCATAAGGATTTTCACTTGTACTGTATTCCTTGCCTAGGCCCTCATCACAACGTGCCTTGCTGTCGGTTTTATGCCATATTTAACCAACGCACTATTAAGCGTCGGTATATTTTTGCTTCTACATATTTTGGTTCAAGGTTTAACTTCCCTGAAATGTCGTCTGTTAGCAATCTGACTACCGGAGTTCACAAAAAACGCAAAGAAAAAGACAGACCATCGAGGTCCAAAACCGACTATGAAGCTTCTCCTAAGCCAGTCGCCGGTACTCAGTGAGGCACTTTCGCAACCCCTGATATCCGCTCCTTTTGAGTCGCAGGCCTCTACTGAGACCCATTCAGAGTCCGGTATGCCACGAGATTTGCAAAGTATTGAACCCGCGGATGTCTCTCCCTTGGATGGGTCCGGAGCCGCTGAGCAGGCACCGGCTTCTGAGGGTGTTTTCAGGCCTCAACATTTTTACATTAAACTGACACCAACAAAAACAAGGTCAAAAACAACTTCTGTGTCTAAAAAACTGATGCATGAGCCATGTGTTTAGGCCCCTATGCCTAAAAAACAGATTATCAAAATGGCTGAGGATTTAATTACCTTGATCAGGGGTTCCCAACCTCCCCCACTAAGAGGCCTAGGCAAGGCACTGATTATGAATCTTCAGATCAGGTTTCCATTTCTTCTGATTCCTCTTCTGATCAGGAATTTTCTATTCCACCCTATGAGGATTCTGATGGAGAGGAATCCATCCCATATGCATCTCCTCCTGAGGATTATTCTTTTGGAGAGACTTTGCATACTTTAAGGGAACATTTTCACTGGGAGAGTCACGACTTCTCTGAATCAAAAAAGAGGCTTAGGAATTTCCTTCTTCCTCAACATAGGCCTTTGGCAGTACCTCCTGTATTAGACATAGTTGATGATTTGTTCTCGGAATCAAGCATGGCTCCTGATTCCCTGCCTCCGGCTCCTAGTAAGCCAATATTACAGGGTTCCTGACTCCCACAAATTTATTTTCAAAAATCCTGCTGCTGATCCAGAGACTATTTCTCAGGGTCCCAAGGTTGTTGAGACTTATACAGCCAAAAGTCCTACCCCTTCTGATAGAGGTTCCAGGGCGCTGGTTAGATGGGGTAGGAAGGTTTGTACATCTGCAACCTTGGCAATCAGGACTTTAAACTGCCAGTTTCATATGCTTAAATATCAACAGCATGTTATGGGCTTACTGAAACAGAAAATTATGTTGATTTCTGATTGTGTGGAAAATAGTTACAGGATTTATTGCATTCAGCAGAACAGGTTGGAAAGCATACTTTGCAATGTGTTTTTGATTCCTTGGAGGCCTCTTGTAGGGCCGCCGTTACTAGGGTCTGTGATAAGAAGGCAGGCCTGGCTCAAGGAGCAAAATCTGCCTGATCATGTTAAAGCTAAGTTGTTGGATGCCCCTTTGCAGCATGATACTCTGGTAATAAGGCAGAAGAGGTTTTAAAGTAAATGGAAGACTAAGCTAAATCTATGCAAACTGTAAAAGATTTCTTGCAAGTGCAGCCACCCAGGTTCAGTAGGCACTGGCCTACTAGAAATTGGTCCTTTCCTGTGTCCAACAGAGCCACTTGGGGCAAACCCAGGCACTCAAAAGCTCCAGATATCAATCATAGGGTTCTTGCAGGTCAAAACAATGGGGTGCCTCCACCTCCAAATCAGGAGGAAACGAAGCACAACCCTACAGTAAGCAGTCTCAATGACTTTCCTCTACCATCTCCAAGCACTTATCTTTTGGCAGCCCCCTTGGGGGGAAAACTAGCACTTCATGTTCAAAATTGGCAGTTAATTACCCAGGACAAGTGGGTATTAAACATAGTATCCCAGGGGTACAGATTTCAATTCCATACTTTGCCAATGCCAAACGGATGGCCGGATCTGCCACAAAACCAGTGGGCAGAGGCCCAGAAACAAGTAATGTCCCTCATGGATATGGGGGCTGTTCATCCGGTACCAGAAAAGGAAAAAGGACAAAGATTTTATTCAAGACTTTTCCTGGTACCCATAAAAGACCATTCATGGCATCCAATACTGGACTTATCGATTCTGAACACATTCCTGGACATTCCAAAATTCAGAATGCTGACTTTACAACAGCTACTGCCGATGCTAGGCAAAAATACTTGGTTAGTAACTCTAGACTTAAGAGGCATACCTGCATATCCCAATAAGGGAATCATGCAGAAGATACACTTCAAAGCAGGTTTTTTGCATTACCAATTCTATGCACTTCCCTTTGGCTTATCTACTGCTCCCAGGGTCTTTACAAAGTGCCTGGCACCAGAAATTGCATTCTGCAGACAAAGAAACATTCAAATTTATCCTTATCTGGATGATTCTCTCATTCAAGCAGATGACAAGGACACTCTTCTTCAACATCTGGTGTTTGTAAAAAAGGCTTCTAGCATGCCTAGGGTACACCATAAACGAAAAGAAATCACAACTGGTACCCTCTCAAATAATTACATTCCTGGGTGCAAGCTTGAATACAACTGCCCAGATGGCTTACCGCATGCCAGACAAACAAAGGCAATTTGCAACATAATTCAAATAAATGGCAACAAAAACCCAGTTATCTGCAAGACACATTCTGCAGGCTTTGGGGTTCATGACATCCTGCATTCTACTAATTCCATGTGCGAGACTGCATATGAGGAAACTTCAGTGGTACCTAAAAGGTTTATGGAGTCAACATTGTCACAGCCTGGAAACTATGATTCCTCTCATTCCCTACCTTCAACAGGAGTTTCTTTGGCGGGCAGAGATGTCACCAAAACAAGGGATTGTCATTTACTCTACCCTCTGCCAACCAAGCCCTAACTATAGATGCATCAGACTATGCTTGGGGGGGGGGCACCTGGCAGGGAGATGCATTCAGAGCAAATGGAGCCCAAACCAAATGCATCTGCATATCAACCAGAAAGAAATGCTAGCTGTTCAGAATGCTCTGACAGCCTTCAAGGACTTGCTTCATCCAGGACAACTACTGTTAAAGATGGACAACGCCACAGTTATGTGGTACATAAACAAGGGGTGGGGTACACATTCCTACCCCCTTTGCAGACTAGCCATGACCTTGTGGAACACAGCCTTGACTTAACAAATACATCTTCATGCTCAATTCCTGCCAGGAAAGCAAAATACTCTGGCAGACGATCTAAGCAAAAATCTTATGGATCTGCACAAATGGAAACTGGATCCACAAATCTTCAGCATGTTAACACAGAAATGGGGGAGCCCAGACATACATCTATTTGCCTCTCCCCAAAACTATCAGTGGGACAAATTCTGCACAAGAACTCATCACAAAAAAGCATGGAAAGTGGATGCTCTATCCTTCAGCTGGAAAAATCTATCAGTCTATCCCCCCTCTGCCTCTGCTCTCCAAGGTCTTACTAAAAGTCAGACAGGAAAAACCAAAAATGATCCTAATTGCTCCAGACTGGCCTCGCCAGCACTGGTACCCGCTTCTAAGGAATATGTCGCACCTTCCTCTGTGGTACTTGCCTCAAACACCTCCTCTACTGTCCCAGCAGAACTGTCAAATTCTGCACACTCAGCTCCAAACTCTGAATCTTGCAGCATGGCTAATCAACTAATTACTCAAACCACATCTCTCAGTAAACCTGTGATGGATGTCATTTTGGAAGCCAGAAGGCCTAGTACTAGAAAATCTTATGCTGATAAATGGAAGGGATTCTGTGTTTGGAACCAAGCACAAGGAATAGACACAGCAATGCCCAACATTCCTCAGATTTTGCAATACTTATCTGAGATGCTTGACAAGAGCCTGTCTGTTTCTTCAATAAAAATCCATGCCTCTGCCATCTCGGCTCATTACAACACAGAGCCTCCCCTCTTTTCTCATCCACTGCTTAAACAGTATCTCAGAGGGGCCAAAAATTTAAGGCTTCCCAGGAGAACACCAACTCCTGCATGGGACCTCAATTTTGTGCTGGAAAAACTCACCCTGTCTCAGTTTGAACCAGCAATTACTGCGGATATAAAATTTCTGTCTTGGAAGACACCTTTTCTTTTGGCAGTCTCTTCAGCAAGAAGGGTTTCAGAACTACAGGCTCTCATGGCAGTGGAGCCTTTCATTATATTTTACCCGGACAGGGTGGCCCTCAGGACCAATCCTTTTATGCCTAAGGGGTGGTATCCAGTGTGGCTCTCAACCAGACCATTCACCTGCCAACATTTTTCCCAAATCTGCAGAACAAGTGGGAGCGGATTCTGCATTCATTGGATGTACACAGACAACTAAGATTCTACTTAAACAGGACAAAATCTCTAAGAAAGTCTGAGCAACTACTGGTAGCATTTGCTGCAGGATCAGAGGGGAAGGCTATATCAAAGCAGACTATTTCTAAATGGTTGAGCCACTGCATTCATTTCTGCTGTTTGCACCATGGTAAATCTGTGCCCAAGGGGATCAGATCCCATTCCACCAGGGTTGCCTCTACTTCAGCAGCTTTTCTCAGAAGGATCCCAACCAAAGACGTTCTAGAAGCTGTTACTTGGAGCTCTGTTCATACATTCACAAAGCATTATCATTTACCTCTCCTCCTCTTTAAATCCAGGGCAGGCTTTGCCACTGCAGTCCTGCAGGGCCTTATAGCTGCTCCTAATGCTGTTTAGTCCCATCCTCCCATCCATAGCTTTGGGATTCTACCCAAATGTAATGACTGCAACAGTGAAACACGAAGAACATAGTACAGTTGTGTACACTTACCATAAATGTAGATGTTCGAGTGTATTCACTGTTGCAGTCCAGGTTATCCACCCGCCATCCCCCATTCTATACCTTTTCTTTCCTTCACTATACTCAAAAGCCTTTGTCGTGTATTTGCTTTTAGTTGAAGGTAAATTTTATGTTTCTAAGGTGCATTTATATATTTACAGTTTATTTATATATATTTTTGCTCCTCATTTGGGGGGCACCTGACATCTGGGGCAAGAATTATTGGTAGATTAAAATGGCGTCTGCTGCATGTTTATATACCCCTGATGACCTGACGTCATGGAAGAGGAGACAGCAACTGACGCAGGACCCAAGACTTCGTTATTCAGGCCGACTGAGGGCAACCTGCCAGCAGATTACCCAAATGTAATGACTACAACAGTGAATACACTCTAACATCTACATTTATGGTAAGTGTACGCAACTGTACTTTCCTCAGAGGGGCCAGAAATTTGAGACCACCCAGGAGAGCTCCAACCCCAGCCTGAGACCTTAACTTTGTCTTGGAGAAACTCACTCTACCTCCTTTCGAGCCAGCTGCTACTGCAGACTTAAAATTTCTTTCTTGAAAAATAGCTTTCCTTTTAGCAATCACTTCAGCTAGAAGGGTATCTGAGGTAATAGGCCCTTATGGCAGTGGAGCCTTTAATCATCTTTCATGCGGACAGGGTGTCCCTCAGAACCAATCCTTCCTTCATGCCCAAGGTGGTATCCAGTGTGGCTCTTAATCAGTTCATTCATTTGCCAACCTTCTTTCCCAATCCACAGAACAAAGGGGAACAGTTACTGCATTCCTTAGATATGCACAGAACTTAGATTCTACTTGGACAGGACTAAACCTCAAAGGAAATCTGAACAACTGCTGGTGGCATTTGCTGCAGGGACAGAGGGGGAGGCTATTTCAAAGCAAACCATTTCTAAATGGATAAGCCATTGCATTAATTTCTGCTATAAGCACCATGGAAAACCTATCCCCCAGGGGATCTGAACTCACTCTACCAGGGCTGCATCTACCTCTGCAGCCTTTCTCGGAGACGTCCTTACCAGGGACATCCTAGAAGCTGCTACCTGGAGATCTGTACATACTTTCACCAAACATTATCATTTGACAATTTTCTCTAAATCCAGAGCTGGCTTTGCCACTGCAGTCTTGCAGGGCCTTATAGCGGGCCCTAATGCCATCTGAATTCCTCCTCCCAACCATAGCTTTGGGAATCTACCCAAATGTAATGACTGCAGCAGTGAAACACACAGAACATAGTACAGTTGTGTACACTTACCATATATGTAGATGTTTGAGTGTATTCACTGTTGCAGTCCTGGTTACCCTCCCTCCAGCCCCCTAACTTCTTTTGGCTATACCTCTACTTTCCTTAACTATGCTTAAAAGCCTTTTTGGTGTATTTGCTTTTTTGTTGTTTGTGCTTTTATGTTTAATTACTTCCCATTAGGGGGGCACCTGACATCTGAGGCAAGAAAAACTGATGTAATGGCATCGGCTTCATGTTTTATACCCCTGATGACCTGACGTCATGGAAGAAGGGACAGCAACTGACGCAGGACCCAAGACTTTGTTAATCAGGCCGACTGAGGGCAACCTGCAAGCAGATAACCCAAATGTAATGACTGGAACAGTGAATACACTCTAACATCTACATTTATGTTAAGTGTGCACAACTGTACTTTTGTTAAAAGGTAAATGCTGTCTTGAGTACAAAATCTCTGTATGAGGCGATACTTAAAATGGATGTTATTTGGAAGGAATTGCATATGTTTAGTTGCTAATTCGTCTCATAGTTGAATAAAAGTTAAAATTCAGAAACCTCTGAATTACAAGCTGTGGTACACAACTATGTGCAAGTAATGGTAAGACGTAATCAATTTTAGAACGTATCAAAATACACTGACGTTGAATCAAAAACATTCTTGCTGGCATACTATAAAAACTGAGTAATAAAAATGTAAAAGTATCAAAAACAGAAAAGAACAGCTAAGTAAAAAAAAGTTAAACTTTCTGGACTGTATTGCATAATTGAGAGTCAGATACAGATGCCTTTGCTTTGGTATAAAAACATCTATTAAGACTTCAGAGAATTTTTCCTTTGGTAAGTAGTAAATGCTACAGGTGCAACAGGAGAGAGAGAGGTAGTTGGAAAGTAACAAGTTGGCAGATTTGAAAAACTCCCCGTGGAGTACTTTGTTAGAAATGTTGGGAGCTAACCATTGTAACTAAGGAAATTATTTTGAGATAGGACATAGGATCTGACTTGCCTAAATGCTGTAGAGCATTATTAAGCATAATGTTGGCTGTCAAAAAAGTAAGTTACTAGAAAATGGAAATTAAAATCTAAACTAACCATAACTGAAGTACTGAATATTATAAATAACATAAATGCTGGTGGTGGGATCTTTAGAAAAGAGAAGGAGCAGTTATACAAAGGTAAGTGGAATTTGTGGGAGCAATGTATACAGAGTAATGTTAGGAGGAGTGAGGTTTAAGGGAAGGCTGGAATTGAACAATTTATTTAACACTGGTATGAATGGTAATTGTCAAAGAAGACATACTTCATGAAGCATGTTAGTATGGTTTATTTTCTCTTAATGGATATGTACTTGTGTCACTGTCTAAAACAGGATTTAATAAAGAAGATTAAAAAAAAGATAGTCAGCTAGTCTCCTTCTCCAGTCGTGCAGTGAAACCCCACGACCCCATTCAGGACAGATTTGTGTAAATGGAGTTGGTGTTGAAAGGGTTTTCCATGGATAATGTGTCAGGTTAAAGTAAGCACAGTTTAGTAAGTGTATACTGACCCCTAACTCAACACCTTACAGTAGGAAAATCCCTTTCTTAACACTACCACTACACAAGACCGCTTGGACAACACAGCATATAACACACATACTGCACTAGAACTATTCCCTTAACTACTGTTTATGGTAATACTAATATTCAAACACTCAAATACCCACTCCTGCCATCTAAGTCCTTACCGAACCTTAGCCCCACACACCCTAAATCTTTTGATATATCTGAAAGTTTTGGCATTATAATTAAAAACACTAACCCACCATTTGACAACTTAATCTCTCAATCGAATGCTCATTTGACAATTTACACTTTCCCCCAGCATTCTCAGCTGAATTGCTTTTCGACGAATCACTATGCTCATGATATAATCACTGTGCTCAACCATACTAGACAGTTTGAGATTTGTGATCGATACTTCAAAGTTGTGATTTTAATTTGTAGCACCACCACCACAATTGTGGCCCCATTGGAAATGTTAAAAGTATTTCCCAATAAAAGATGCTCTCTGACTTCACTATAGAATTACTTGTGATGCAGTAACATCAGGAACCCATAAGTGTGAAAAGAGAATAAAAAAAGAAGCACTTGGAGGGAGTTATCCTTAACAGTCTTGACCACCTGCACCCCTCTTACTACTTGTTGGATGTAGACAACTAAGTTATGCTTCCAAAGCGACTGAGATCTTCACTTCATTCAGTGACCTTGTATGCATTGCATCTATATCATATTATCGAAAACGCAAAATGTCGAACGCTCAAGAGTGAAAATTCCAAAACTCAAACTCCGTATAAATATATATTCCAACTCCAAGATCGCCCTCCAGTGAGGAAAGGGCAAATATCCCAGTCTTCATTGTACTGCGATTTCTGAAATGGAACTTTGAGTTTTCGGCACTTTCGCTATTTTGAAGTTTGTGAATTTGCGATTAAGTGATACAGATCCTATGCATCAGTAGAAGTAATGCCTTCTATTACAGCTCAGTCAAGTTAAAAACCGTTAGCTGCAAGTGGTAGTCTAGAATTCCTAATTGATTGTAGAAAGTCTTGACTACCTTTAGTATAATGTCCAACTGAAACATAGGCTGAATGTCTGTTAAGGTGAATGGAAATGTCTTGTATACTAACTAATAAAAAACTGGAGAAAGCCTTTCTGAAAGGACATCCAAAACTCAGCCCAGGTAGAAAAACATTTATTAGTCCTTTATTGTTTTTTGTTAGGGCTTTGTAACATATTTTTTATTAAATAATTGTTTTTAATTAGTGGTGTATTTAAGGATTGTTACTTAGAACTGTGGGATATATCTGGTGACGTCTTTGCTTGGAAGAAAATGCAGTGTTTGCTGAGCATTTATGTGAATTGTTTAGTGGATTGTATATATTTTACTTGGTGTTTCTGGCTAATAAACATTTTTCTACCTGGGCTAAGTGTTGGTTGTCCTTTCAGAGTGCCTTTCTCCTGTTTTTTATTCGTTTTTCGACTTTTGGCACTTTATCTTGTGGAATTGTTGTATACTAACTAATTTTGCCTAAAAAAAGCACTGCAGACTGTTTATTTTTCATTGTTGGTTGCAAGATGCCCTCAATTCTTCATAAGGTAACCTCTTTCAGATATTGGCTATATTTCAAAGGAAAACACTGCAGTGGCATAGAGGAATAAAGCTCTGCCTACAGCCTAGATGATGATTGAATAGCGGCTAAGGCTGCTGATGGAGCGGCAGGTATGGGAATGCCTGTCCTGGGTTGGAAGATGCTCGTTGATGTGCTTTCTAAGGGGAAGTGTGTTGTACAGAGGGCAGTTGCGCTTGGACGGAATCGGTGAGCATGGGGGGGGGGGGGAGTGTGAAAAGGAAATGGGTATGAAATAAATAAATAAATATATATATATATATATATATATGTATGTATGTATATATATATATATATATATATATATATATATATATATATATATAATAAAAGCACAGATGAGCCAAGTGTCAAAAAAATCCCCTTGGGTCCTGCAGTTGTCCCCAGCAATACTGGTGCAAGTCCAGGGAGGTAGGAGGATGATTGGTAGACCAGGTGTAGACATGGGGCACTGGGGACCAAGCCAGTACAGGTGGGGTCTGAGGGGACAAAAAAATTAAAAGGTTTTCTTGGATGTTCTATATAAGTTGAGAGTAGGCTTAACAAGTAGTAGTTGTGGCTAGTCATGCATTTTACTGACCTCCAACTGCACCATCAAATATATGTAGGCTTTGTCAGGAAAGGCAGTCTGATCTTGTGTACTTTGAGGCTTTTGAATAGTTAGGTTTGCTTCACTGACTGGTCTTCATATTCACATAGGGGTGTAGACAGTTTAACGTTAATAAAAAGTGCTCTAATTACTCTTATAAGAAAATATTTCAGTTTGTCTGTTAGTACAATTCCCTTGATGCAAAACATTATCCCAAGTAGAGAAGTTTCAAAAGATGTAAAAGTACAGGCTCTGTGAGATCCTTTAGAGAGACAAAAGCGCATAACTATCAAAGGTGTTGGCGGTTGTCAGTGGCTTAAAAGCCTTGAGTAATCTCTGGTCCCCAGGACTTCTACATGTGTACACAGACAATGCCGCAGTAATGTGGTACATAAATTGAGGCTGTCGGATGTTATCCTCTGAAACTGCTATCCACGCCATTCCTAAAGCATCTGTGGTGACTGATTGGAGGGGATCTGAAGGAAAAATGGAAAATTTGGATTGGATGCTGTCTGGCGCACACACCACCCACTCTCCTCCTTTACAAACTCTGGGAGATAATAAATCAGTTGAATTTAACTTTTAAGGCGTTATACATTCTGTCAGAGCAAAACTTCAATCAGGAAGCTCAGCAAGACTAGAGTAAACTCCCCATCTTCATCCTAGGGTCTTCCATGAGTTGATCAAACTGTGGGGAACACACCAAGTAGATCTGCTTGCCTCCCTTAACAAACCACTAAAAAAATTCTGCTCCAGGACTCCTTGCAAACAGGCCTGGAAGATGGATGATTTCTCCTTCCCATGCAAGGGAATGTTTTGTATGCCTTTTCACCTTTTCCACTGATATCCAGGTTTCTTCTAAAGTTCCAGAAGAAATGTAAAACTTTGTGGTGTTAACTGCCTTTTGACCAAGTCAGCAGTGATTTTTCTCTTTTCAGTTTGGCCAAGGACAATTACCACAAGCCTCTTCACGTACTAGAGTTACTCAAACAAGGCAGGGGAGAGTTTGATGCACCCAATCCAGAAACTCGACTGCCTGGATTTTTAAATTTTTATAAGTTTTGGGCACCTTTTTTCCCTCTTTTTCTTGTGAGGACATACAGCAGGTAATAAATGAGGCAAGAAAAACTTTAATAGAAAATTCTGTGTCTGCAAGTGGAAATTATTTTCTAGCTAGTGTACGTCAAAGAGCTAGGAAATCCTTTGGGTCTAGTTGCTTCTGGATCTGATGATGTCTTTTCTGTCCGTTTCTCAACTGATGGGGTTTCTTATCCATTCTTGTATCTAGCTTTGGCTGTTTTTCAGATTTAAGATCCATAACTCTGGCTTCTTCCTTAGCCACAATCCTCTCCAAACCCCAACATTACCTCAGATCTCACTTGCCTCTCTCTTGCATTCAGACATGGTTTCATGGCTCAGGCTTGGAGAGAATTATGAACCTGTTTGTTAGCTGTTATAGTATTATAGTATTTTTTGTTACCTACTGTATGTTGTCCTCTCCTTTATTCAAAAAAACAAAAAGTTTATTGCATCTGTTGTTGCCCTTGTTATGGCATTTCATTTACTCCTACAATTTGTTCTACTAACTTGCCTGGTAATTTTCCTTACCATTGTTGGTATTATTCTGACTTTATCCTCTGTTCTATCGAGTATTCTGCACTTACCATAGTTTGTATCCTTTCTTCATTTTTTCTGTGCAAGTCTGTCGTAGTTGGAGTTAATTGCTGGATTGTTGTTGCTGCATTTTTTTTTCTTAACTATGACTGATAAACCAGCAGGATTTAAGAAGTGTATTTCTTGTGGCCATAAGATGCCAAATTCCATATCTCACAGTAAGTGCATGTATTGTTTGGGGGCTAGCTACTTAGATGAGGATTGCAACATCTGCACTGCCTTTGTATACAGGGCGTCGGGCAAGTGTCGGAACAAATTGGTCCTTAAAGTTCTCCTTCCTCCGTCTGCTTCATCATCTGCCTTTGGAGTGCCGTGTCAAGAAAGATGCCTTTGGACAAGCACAAGGGGGTAAGGGAGATGAACAAAAAGATAGGGCTCAAGAATTTAGGAAGGGATCCCTGGTTGCTTTCTTCCATCAGCTCTACTTTACCTCTGACCGCCAAGGTGTCTAATGCATACGATCCAGCCGCTCAATTGGATTTGTTTTTTGCCTGTTTAGGACCCCCTCTTGTAGGGAACCAAGATTTTCCCCGGAGCCAGTTGCTTCCAGGTTACATTCCCCCTTATTATATGGGATACCAGTTTAGAGCTTCGAGACCTCCTTTGTCATCTTTGTCCTACAGGTCTACCAGAAGTTTGTCAGAGGTTGATGTGGACAAGGTAGAGGCAATTCCTCAAGACCCAGATTCATTTGAGAGTTCTCCCTGCTCAATCTCCCATTAGACCTATGAGCGTTGGACCGTCTCCCATGCCAATTGCTACTCCTACTGCAATCCATTGTTCAGTTTGAAAGACATCTGACCTGAGGCTTCCAGGACGGTCTTCGTGGGATTTGAAGTTGTATTTTTCTTTGATTTTGGCCTTTTTCTGATCCAGCCAGCTCCAAACTTGTCAGGGCTGAGTGGAACTCTGAGTCATAGCTAGAGCAGTGAATTGGGGGGGGGGCAGCAGCGGCTCAACCCCAAGATTTTTTGAGTCCTCTCCTCCCCTCTGAGTTTCGGCACTAGACAGCTCAGCTCTGACTTTAGTCCCGAGGCAGGGTTGGAGAGATGCTGTTGGTCATCCTGGCTCCGGAGCTTCTGTTCCATCTAGGGCATTTTTAGGTTCTTCTTTGTCATCATCTTTTGATGCTATAGAGAGAGGCCTCCAAGTCAGGAGCAGGGACATACTTGTCCACCTACGGCTCCACCCCCTTCACAGCTGTTGGCCTGGGTCCTGATCCTACTTGCTCTGTCCTGTCTGGAATGCCAGTGCACACCAACTTTGAGACAATAATTGTTCAGGACTCCCCTCACACTTCTGAGTCTTCTCCAGAACATCCTCCTGTAGAAGCTCATTGAAAGCTTAAGTGTAAGATGAGGCACGTGGACTCCCACAGGAGTCTCTAAGAGAGGATGTGGATTTTAATGAAGGGGACGGGTCCCGCAGCTCACCCCTTAAGGATGTTTCCTTTGGAGATATTCTGTTTTTGAGACCGAAATGTGCTTGGTCTTCCATTGCCCCTTCTCAAGAGAAATCAGTTTTCCTCTTAAGTTTTTGTCACTAGCTCTGGGTGGTCCAACTGCCCCTGCCCCCCCCCCCCCGTGCCGATGAAATAATTGACCTGATTTCTTGCCAGGCATGTAAGGACTCAGATGTGGCAGAACCAATTTCAAAGAAACCTGTTAAATATTTAGTAGTTCTAAAGACCATATTCATTGGAGCTAAGGCCCGGCTGTGGATGCTGTGGTGGTAGCGGCAACCACTTAAAAAGGAACTCTCTGAGGAGAGCTCATCTGTTCACCCTCCTAATAGACTGGGGCCTTGGACAGGTATGGGAAGCATGTTTATGCTACAGTGACTTTTGCCTTGAGATTCCTGAATTACTTGGCACATGTCAGGGTTTTAGTGGAATTTGACTAAGGAACTTTGCCAGCCTATCTATGGGGCCATGTCTGAGTAAGACTGGAAATTGTGGATTCACAACTGGCTACCCTGAAGTCCCTTTCTAATGACTGCATTCATTTAATGCAACAGAAGATATTACAGTACGGAGCTATACCTGGATGTAATTTTGCTCAACCCTTTGACATTCTTTATCATTGCTCCTTTTGATCACTCTTTTTGGTCCCAAGATCAAGGAGACACTCCAGAAGAAAAAAGGATTGGTAAACTCTTTCTGCCATAGGAATACAGTTTTCAATTCCTCAGGGGACCTTTAGTGGGAACCAGAAAAGGGATAGGAAAAGGTAGTTCTGTAAGTCATAAAGGTTTTTCTGAGACTTTTCTGGAGATGGATCCCCTTGGGGCCCTGAAGCAAGGGGGAGTTCTCTAATGGCAAACATCGCCCTCGTGCCAGAGGAGGTCCACATAACCAAGGCTTTAGAGGTCCATTCACTGAAAATCCTTAACACTCCTGAAGGGTTTGCCTAATTGCTGCACTTTGGAGGCAGTTTTGGGATGGGGGTGGGGGGGGGGCTTATCTGTTCTCCCAGAAGCCTGAACATCCATCACCAATGATGCCTGGGTTCAGCAGTCATCACCAGAGGGTATCATATCCCTTTTCTTTACCCATCCCCATCAACAAAGAAGTTACCCAAAGTTCCACCCCACCAAAGAAGAGCAGCAGCATTGGAAATAGAAAAGTTGCTATCAGAAAGAGTCATGTAAAAAGGTCCCACCAGATCAGCAAGGGTTTGGAACTTATGTGAGGTTCTTTTTAGTGTAATAAAGAACAGGAACCCCAGGCCAGTCCTAGACCTATGCTGTCAAAATCTGTTTGCCAAACACTCATAGTTCTAAATGGTTATGGTACACTCCATTGTCCCGTTACTACAGAAGGACAATTGGATGTGCTCAGTAGACCTTGTAGGATGCATACTGTCGCATCAAAATTGACAGATGATCCAGAAGGTTTCTGTTCTGGTTGGGAGACCGTCATTTCCAGTTTAGGGCCTTTATCTTTGGTCTCATCATGGTCGTTCAGGTGTGCACCAAATGCATGGCAGTAGTTACAGCTCATCTCAAACTGCAGGGTTTACAAGTGTTCCCCTATGTGGATGACTGGTTCCTCATTTCTCCTACTAATGTTGTCCTCCCCATGATTTTCTTCTTCAACTTTGCTTCAAACTAGGCATTGCAGTGAATTACAACAAGTCGCATGTATTCCTGACACGTCCTGGAGTTCATAGGTGTACACTTGGACACTACTTCACAAATAACCTGGTTTGTGGCAACCTTGCTATCTGCATTATGGCGTCAAGCCTTACAACTGCTTTCCTTTCATGCCCTCCAGCCAGGTTGGTTCTACAACTTCTAGGGAAGATGGCAGCAGCTGTCACTCTTGTCCCTGGCAAGATTCTGTATGAGAGTGTTGCAGTGGATGTTTGCAGTCCAGTGGTCAATCATGCACCAACCCATGAACTTCTCAGTTCGTTTTACCCAGATCTGCAAAGAACATGTAACTTGGTGGATCCAATCATTCAAGGTTACCCAGAGCCATGGTGGTCATGGATGCTTCCCAGTTGGGTCAGGGGTAGCATTTTATGGGGAAGACTTTCCAAAGCATGTGGGCTCCTTTAGAGGCCAATCTTCACATCAGTGTCTTAGAGAATGAGGGCAGTCCTATTAGCATTGCAGGCCTTCTAAGATGCCCTTTCTCTAAGGATGATATCCATTCAGACAAACATCAGTGGTCTGGTACATTAACAAACAGGAGGGAATGTGCATCTGAGTGTGTGGCAGTGGTTAATGTCTCCTAGTCACTTTAATAGCAGTGCACATACTGGGGAAGTCCAACATGTTGGTGAGCATGTTGAGCTGGTCTATTCTACTGCCTCATGAGTGGTCCCTCAACCCAGCAGGGGCAAAACAGGCTTTTTGTCAGTGGGGCCAACCATGCTGCAATCTCTTTGCTTCTCCCACTAATTCCAAATGCAGCATGTTCTTTGCCCTGATCCCTCTAGAAGGGGGAGTCCCTGAGGGGGATGCTATGATCAATAATTAGCCCTCCAGTCTTCTTAATGCATACCCACCAACCCTTCTAGTTCCAAAAGTTCTGTAGAAAGCCTCTTGACGCAAGTGCATGATTATCCTCATTGCCCTGTTTTTGGCTTCGACAGGTGTGGTAGCCTCATTTGATACACCCTCCTTGGATACTGGATCCATATCCAGATCTTCTGTCCCAGCTGTGTGGGATGCTTTACCTGGACATTCAAGCTATCAAGTTGACTGCATGGTTTTTTCTACTTACAATGATGGCTAGGTAGCCCAGGCTTTCTTCTAAAGCAGCACTTAATCCCACATCCTATCAGAAAAACTCAACTGGGAAACTCTATAAAAATGAATGGAAAAGGTTTCCTATTTGGGCTTCTGAGAGACATTTGGACTGTCTTCTGCCCTACAACCTAAAGTTCTGGTCATGGAAAACTATTTTTTTTTTCTGGTGGCTGTTACATTAGCCAAAAGAGTTTCTGAACTGCAGGCTTTGTCTTGTCAGTTTCCATATACTGTTTTTTTATAAAGACAGGGTTTCTTTATGCATCAGTCCCTCCTTTCTACCTCAGGTGACATTAGAGGCAGCACTAAATCTGTTCATATATCAGTTTTTTAGGGAAACCTTCCCTAATTTCACTAATAAAGAGGGGATATAGGCTTCATTTATTGGATGTCTATAGGCCGGTTTCATAGGTTCATAGGCAAGCACTAGGCTGGCTGCCCTTGTGGGCCATTTTAAGCCTGGCCAGTTTCCCCTTTTACTGCTTGGGTTCGTGCTGTAAAGGTAGAATCCCAACTTTCAGGAAGTTACTTACCTAAAGTTTTTTTTTTAAGATGGAACCAGTTACTCCATGATTAAATTTCAGCTAGCTATGATACCTAATTTTCACATGGGTGAGAATCGGGCCTCTGTCTTCTGTTAAATTGTATAAAGGCTTCTTTAAAGGGTACTCTTCTTCTCATGCCATCTATCAAAGACCCCACTCCTCCTTGGGACTTTACTATGCTTTTGTAATACACTTTCCATTTGAACTAACAGCTAAAGTGGACCTTAAGTTCTTACCACGGAAAACTGTTTTTTTTTTTTTCTGTTGGCTGTTTGCTTTAGCCAGAGAAGTATCTGAACCGCAAGTTTGTCTTGTCAGCCTTCATGTATCATTTTTCATAAAGACAGGGTTTCTTTAAGCATCAAATCCTCCTTTATACCCATGGTGGCTTCAGAGGCAGCACTGAGTCAATCTATTCATTTACCAGTTTAATTAGGGAAGCTTTCTTCCTTAATTTCACTAATAAAGAGAGATATAGGATTTGTTTATTGGATGTACATTGTTGTGATTCTACCTTCACAAAACAAAACCTTTTAGGAAGCTAGACCAGTCACTTGTCTCATTTTCCAAAATCAAAATTGGGACAGGCTGTGTTGAAAGCTACACTGGCTAGCTGCATTTCTCACAGTTTATCAGGCCAAAGTCTTGACTTAACCAAAACATCCCCACACATAAGATAGGTTTACATTTCTGCCTTTTAGAACATCAGTTTGACTATATGTGTGCTACTGCAACTGGCCCCTGTATTCATATATTTATTGCTCACTACAAACTGGATATTTTTTCCTGGAATAGGGTGGCTGTCAGTAATGCCATCCTTTGGAATATCATTCCATGAAGACCACCCTGGTATTCAAGTAGCTTATTACTCTGTCTGATCTTTGAGAAATGGGTGGAAAAGACAACATCGGGTACAAAATGGTGTGCTCACCATAAAAATGCATCTGTGCTGTCTCTTTTCATTCTTCCACAACTTCCCTCCCTCCATTCCCCCTTCCATTTCACGGAAGATCTTCATTTAGACTTTAGGGCACTTAGAATGTTGTTGTTCCTGCTAGAGCTCCAGAATAGACTGCCTGATTCCCTTTTCTTTTGTCTTTTTTATATGTAGGCAAGCTCAATCTTTGGTAATGTTGGGGTTTGGGGAGGGTTATGGGTAAGGGAAGGAGCCTGAGCTACAGATGGTCAGTCTGAAAAATACCCAAAGTATGTTCTGGGGATAGATCCGAATCCCTATCAGTTGAGGAAATATTGAGAGAGTACATAACTTTTGATGTTCTTCGTGTTTCACTGTTGCAGTCATCACACTTGGGTTATCCTGCCAGGGGTAGCCCTTAGTCAACCCGAATACCAGAGACTTAGTATTTCAGTGTCTGTTGCTATCACTCCAGGGCTGACGTCAGGTCGTCAATGGTATAAAATCAGGCGGCCGGCGCCATTACATCAGACTTTCTTGCTGAGGAGCCTGAAGCAGAAGCATTTCGCACGAGTGATGGTCGGTTGCTACCTGAGTTTAGTTTCCGAATTGAAGTTGAAGTCTTCTAAAGCCAAGTACCCCGTTGGGGATCCTATTTTCTTGCTCTAACCGATGTTAGAAAAAGTTAACAATTGTCTCACCTGTGGAAAGCAAATACCACACCGAGACTTCCATTCTTACTGTGTCAACTGTTTAGGCCCACACCATGATGTACCTCTCTGTCACTTTTGTGCTTGCTTCAACGCCAGAACTATACACTGTCTGGCCCTTATTGTCACTAAATATTTTCGCTATCGGTCCCCGTATTCCAATATGGCTTCGGTAAGCCATCCAGCTACCAATCTTCCTGAAAAACGTAAGGATAACGACAGAGACAGACTGCACAGGTCCAAAACTGCCAACGACGCTTCCATTAAGCTAGTAGTCAGTTGTACGGTCCTCAGTGAGTCACTTTTGCAGCCCCTGATGCCTGCTTCTGTGGATTCGCAGGCCGCTACCGAGACCCATTCGGAATCTGGTATGCTGCGAGACTCTTCTTTGACTAAGGATCCTGTAGATGTCTGTACCTTCGATGGGTCCGGAGCTGCTGAGCAGGCACCGGCTTCCGAGGAAGTTCTTTGCACTACCGATACTCGACACACACCGACTACTTCTTTCACATCTTCAGTTCTTTCTAAAACTACCGAGATTCTAAGGCCCAGGGTACAAACTATGCCTAAAAAAACGACAACCTAAGCTCATGCACTTGCTTCCATGTCTCAGTCTCAAATGCTTAAAATGCTGGAAGACCTTATGCTTATTAGGGTAAGCCAGCCTACCCCTTCCAAAAGAAAAAGAAACTTGTCCCCAGCAGTTTTATCTGACAAGGAGTCAAGATGACTCTGAGGTTTTTGAATATGAAGACATGCAACCCCTATCTGCTTATGAGGATTCAGATGCAGAGGAATCCACTCCTTCTGCCTCTCCTCCGGAGGATTTTTCATTTAGTGAAATCCTACATACTTTAAGGGAGCATTTCCAATGGGAATGTCAGCACTATCCTCAGTCCAAAAAGAGACTCGGGGAATTCTTTAGATTTACCACACCACAGACCTTTAGTCATTCCTCCTGTCCCAGATGTTGTGGATGATGTCTTTATGGAACCCAGTTTGACTCCTAACACCCTTCCTCCTGCTCCCAGGAAACCTGACCGGTATTAGAGTCCCTGACTCTCACAAATCCTACTGCTGACCCAGAGGTCCTCTGCCAACGACCTAAAGGAATTAAAACAACCACAGCTAAGAATTCCACCCCTTTGGACAGGGATTCCCGAGCTTTAGACAGATGGGATAAAAAAAAGTATACACCTCTGCAACTCTTGCCATTAGGGCACTAAATTGTCAGTTCCACATGCTGAAATACCAGCAACATACCATGGAACTCCTCAAACCAAAAATATCTACCTTTCCTGCTTGTGCAGAAAATAAAGAATTACAAGAGCTTATGCATTCTGCAAGCCAAGTTACTAAACACACCTTACAATGTTGCTTTGATTCCCTAGAAGCATCTTGCAGGGCAGCAGTCACTGGTTCTGTACTTAGAAGGCATGCTTGGCTTAAGGAACAGACCTTGCCAGACCATGTTGTATCAAAACTATTGGACACACCATTAAACAAAGACTATTTGTTTGGCACCAAGGCAGAAGAGGTCTTAAAAAAGATGGAAGAAAAAACTAAATCTATGCAGACAGTTAAAGACTTCTTACAGGTCCAGCCTCCGAGGTTCAGTAGATATTGCCCCTCCAAGCACTGGTCTTTTCTATAACAAGATCCTAAGAGGGGGCTAACAATTTAAGGCCACCCAGAAGAGCTTTTACCCCAGCTTGGGACCTTAACTTTGTGTTGGAAAAGCTCACCCTACCCCCCCCCCCCTTGAGCCTGCAGCTTCAGCAGAGTTAAAATTCCTCTCTTGGAAAACAGCCTTCCTTCTGCCCATCATTTCAGCTAGAAGAGTTTCAGAGCTGCAAGCACTCATGGCTGTAGAACCCTTCATCATTTTCCATGCTGAGAGGATCTCCCTCAGGACTAACCCAACTTTCATGCCTAAAGTGGTATCCAGTGTGGCTCTCAACCAGTCCATTCATTTGCTCACCCTTTTCCCTAACCCACAAAACAAGGGGGAAAGAATTCTGCATTCTCTAAATGTCCACAGACAGCTCAGATTCTACCTGGATAGGACTAAATCTTTTAGGAAAACTGACCAATTGCTAGTCAGCTTTGCAGCAGGGGCAGAGGGCAAGGCCATATCCAAACAAACAATCTCCAAATGGATAGCACATCACATCTATTTCTATTACAAACACCATGGGAAACCACCCTCTAAGGGGGTCAGGACGCATTCCACCAGGGCAACCTCCACGTCTGCAGCTTTTCTCAGAGGGGTCCCCACCAGGGGCATCCTGGAGGCTGCAACATGGACGTCTATTCATAACTTCACCAAGCATTACCACCTGCCTATCTTCTCCAAATCCAGGACAGGCTTTGCAACTGCAGTCTTGCAGGGCATCTTAGCCAGCCTTCAGTCTTATTGAGTGCCTCCACCCTTTGCTTCAGCTTTGGGAATCAACCCAAGTGTGATGACTACAGCAGTGAAACACGAAGAACATAATACAGTTGTGTACACTTACCATAAATGTAGATGTTCGAGTGTATTCACTGTTGCAGTCCTGGTTTCCCACCCTCCATCCACCTTGTGTCTCTCTCTCTCTCTGTCTCTCCCTCTCTCCTTACAGGGAATTTTTGGTAGTTACTTTCTACTGGTGGTGTTCTTACACCATAATCTAGCTCCCTATTTGGGGGCTCCTGACAGTTGAGGGAAGAAAAGCTGATGTAATGGCTTCGGCTGCCTGATTTTATACCACTGACGTCAGTCCTCGAGCGACAGCAACCAACTCAGAAATACTAAGCCTCTGGTATTCGGTCCGACTGAGGGCTACCCATTGCAGGATAACCCAAGTGTGATGACTGCAACAGTGAATACATTCCAACATCTACATTTATGTTAAGTGTACACAACTGTATTTTTCTTGATTATTTGTGCAAGTTACTGCCAATGACTTTTTGTATTTCTCAAAGTACATTTGTTATTCATTTATGCTCATCTCCCCTTGAATCCTTGCTTTCTAATATTGCTCAGGTTACAGTTTTTAAAAGGGATGCCGCATATACTCATCCAAGTAGGGAACCGGTGGCTTCTCTTTTGAAATTGGAACTTCGTGGTCGAGTAGCTTATTCTTGTTTCCATTTGAACTAGCTCATGAGGCTGAATTGAGGTTCTTAACTTGGAAGACTGTTTTCCTCTTTACATTGACATCTGCTAGGAAAGCATTTTTGTTACAAGCTCTTATGGGTGAGTCATCCCAGCTTTGTTTTCTTCAGGAACAAAGTTTCTTTGAGAAAAAATCCTACCTTTTATAACTAATGTGGTTTTAGAATTTATGCCATATTGTTAATCTCCATGTCTTTCCTTTCTGTACCCAAGAACAAGGGAGAAAAAAGGTCTTTCACATTCTAGATTTCCATGTGCAGCTCAGGTGCTACCTAGAAAAAACTGGAATCTTCAGGAAAGCTGATCAGCTGTGTGCCTCCTGTGAAGCGAAGAGCAAAGGATGGCCGGTTTCAAAACAAACCATTTCCGAGCGGTTGTCTCATGATATTGCTTTTTGTTATACTTTCCATAATAAGCCTCTTCTAGGTAGTGTTGAGGCCTATTCCACAAGGACTTTGGCTTTTTTGGTGGCTTCCTGGAAAGAGGTGGACTGCAGGAAGTATTCTACACGCAGCAACATGGTCATCTATGCACACTTTATAAAGCAGTACAGAACTAATTCCCTATCTAGGTTGAAAATCGACTTTGCTGGGATCATTCTTCAGGATTTCCTGGAGTCCTAATTTATCGGCCTTCTTCCTTTTTCCCCTAAGCTTAGTATTGTACCCATGTAGCTTAGGTGACTGCAGCAATGATGTATGTTGAACATACTTCTAGTGCATCACTGTTGTAATATACCCTCCCCTCCCTCCAGCCCCTTTTCTAGCTTATATTTTTGGTGATGTCACAATGTAGATCAGTCTTTTTTTTTTTATATATATATATATATAGTTACTGTTTGACTTGTTTTCAGGTTTCTTGCTTTCCATCTGGGCCAAAAAAAATGTTGTGAAAAATTTTGTGCCCCAGTTGTTCTTTTGTGGAACTCTGCAAGAGCTCCTAATAGTCTGGGTGCATGAATGGTCCCTTAGCTTTGTGAAGTTGGCCAGTTGTAGTGGGGTATGATATTTATAGCTTGTGCTATTGCAAAAGTTATCTGCTACAGCATTTATCTCTATGGTAAGTTTTATTTACACACGTGTTCTGTTTACTGGCAACCGCTACTTAGCAATTATCTCTTTCTTCGCACATAGAGCCCAGAAAGGAATGCTTGCTTATTTCACCTGTCATTTTGTGTGGCTTGCATTGATCCTCAGAGTGCCACCCATTTCCCATTTGGAATATCTCTGGGTCATTCCATTCAGAAAGTTCTTAGACATCTTTTACTTAATCAGTGTTCGACTACTTGTGGCTCATTTGCTTGCCGCAAAATGCTCATCCATGCATTGCAGTGCAGGACATTTACACAGACTCTGTCTGTAGATGTACTTTCTCCAAGCTTTTGCTGTCTGAGGCATTTGATTGTGACTCTAGTGATTTTGAAGGATCAGTAGTGAGTTGGTGTTCATAGGTTCATGCTAGGCTATCTGCCCTAGGGCATTTATAAGCCTAGCCAGAGTGTGTTTGGCTTTTGCCACCCATTTTAAATAAATTTTGCTATGCCCCTTTTCGAGGTTAGTATACTGTGCCTCTGTCTAACAGTGACACAGAAGTGATACCCGGGGTAAACCTACGATCTCCCATCCACTCATCAAGATTCCTCTTGAAGAGAGTCAATGAGGGACTCTGTCTAACCTGGACTGGGATTTTATTCCAGAGTGAAGGGAGCCTCTGGGTTATGAATCTGTCCCTCCAGCATGTCCTATTGATTTCAGTGCTGAGGTTCAAGTCTCTTGAGCGCGTAGCTCGATGGGATTTGGATTTTCTGAGGTGCAGCATGTCCATTAATTCCGGGTTGGACATGGCTTTATACGTCAGGCACAGATCGCCTCTGAGCAGGCGGTATGCCACTGAGTAGAGCTGGAGTTTCTTTAACCGGCAGCATATGGCATCTGTTTGAGCCCTTTGATCCTCTTGGTGAGGTACTTTTGGGGTCTTTCCATTTGCTGCAGGTGTCTGGTAAGGTACATCCCAAAAGGGGCATTGTACTCAATTATGGGCCTGATGAGGGATGAGTAAAGAGGCACGATGACCTCCCCTGATCTAGATGTGAATCCCTTCATGATTAGGTGGGCTATATAAAATGGTTTTCTAACCACTTTGGCCACGTGGTTGTCAAATGAGAGATTGCTATCAACTTGGGTCCCCAGGTCCCTAATTACTTCTTCTGTACTTAATGGATTACCACCTATGTGGTAATTTGTGGGCACTTTGTTTTTGCCAAAGGGGTTGACTATACACTTTTTTGGCATTTAGCTTGAGGCCATGGCGCTGGCACCAGTTGTCTGTTTCTATGAGGCCCTTTTGGAGGATGCTTGTGTCTGCTGGAGAGTCGATTATGGCGCCCAGTTTGCAGTCATCTGCGAACTTGGTCAGCCACAGTCCTTCCGTGTTGGCCTGTACCTCCGAGAAATATATACCGAACAAGAGAGGTCCCAGGACTGAGCCTTGTGGGACGCCACTTGTAACTGGTTTAGAGTCTGACATGGCTCCAGCAATTCTAACCATGTGGGTTCTGTCCTTGAGCCAGTTTGCAACCCATCTAGTGACGTAGGGGCTTATATTTAAGCTGGTGAGCTTATCTATAATGCCCGAGTGGGGTATTGTATCGAAGGCTTTTGCGAGGTCCAGGTAGGCTGTGTGGACCACCTTCCCCTCGTCAATGGCCTTGGTGACTGTTTCAAAGAAATCAACCAGGTTTAAGAGGCAGGATCTGCCCTTAACAAAGCCGAACTGGGTAGGATCCAGTGTCTGTAGGTCCCCAATATCTTTATTTATGAGGTCCATGATGATCCTTTCCATAGCTTTGCAGACCAAGCTAGTCAGGCTTATGGGGCAATAGTTTCCAGGATCTGTTGAGGCACCACCTTTGTGAAGAGGGACCACTGTTGTTGTACGCCACTCTTTGGGTACATATCCTGTAGTAAGGCCGAGATTGAACAGTAGTTTTATGTTTGGGTTTAGCTGCTCTTGGAGTTCATGTAGGACGCAGCCCGGGACACCGTCTGGTCCCATTGATGCTGTGTTTTTTGCTTTGGAGAGGGCGGCTCTTACCTAAGCATCTGAGATGTCAGGGGGGCAGCACTCTGCTGGGATAGACATTTGCCCTTTTGGTGGGAGGGGGGGGGAGTTTGCGCTGAACCTGTCAGCTAGAATGTTGGCAATGTCTGTGGGTTCGGGTGTATTTTTTGTCATTTTGGACTAATTCTGAGCATATCTGGGAATTCCCACCCAGGTTCCCAACATAACTAAAGAAAGCCTTGTGATTATCCTTAGTGTCCTATGCAATGTTTCTCTCGAAGCTGGCCTTAGACGATTTTATGAGTGCCCATAGGTTTTTGCTAATACTGATCAGAGATGCCTTCCCTTTTTGGGATTTTGCTCTATCATGTAGTAGCTTCCTCCTTCTATTGTATAGTTTGTTTATGGCTGGGGTCCACCAGACAGGACATCTGCCTTTGGAGGATTGGGTCCTGGTTTTATTTGGGATTGCATGATCCATGCATTCCTGAAGGTGTTAATAGAATGTGTTTATAAAGGATTCTGTGGTCTGGGCTGTATTTTCCACAAACCCGGGGGCTTTGAAGGATTCCACCTCGGTTTTGAGGAGTGTAAAATTTGCTTTAGAGAAGTTTTTCACTGTGGTTTTCTGGGCAGGGGGTGGGTTCGGGATGTGAATATCCAGTGAGATTAGTTTGTGGTCTGATCTTACCAGTGAGGGATACACTTCTGGTCTGAAGCATAGTCCCCATGTTGGTGATGATCGGGTCCAGTATGTTTTCCCCTCTTGTGGGAGTGGTAACAAGTTGTTCCATAGCATTTGAGTTTATAAATTCTAGGAACCTTTGGGCTAGGGTGTTGGAGCTAGAGTAATGCTCCCAGTCTATGTTTGGGTAGTTGGTCGCCCAATATAATGGTGTTTGAAGAGACCTTCATATTTTCCAGTGTTCTCAGGAAGGCCGAGTGGGGTTCCTGAGTTTGGGAGGGTAGTCTGTAGCAGGCTATAAACTGGAAGGCAGTTTTACCCACTGTTAGTTGCACATGGATAGTCTCTGATGCTTCGTGCTGTGCCACCAACCTGGAGTTGTGGGTATCTTTGACGAATATTGATACTCCCCTCCTTTTGTGGTTCGGTCCAAGTTTTGGGGCCGAAAAGCATGGTATGAGGTATAACCTGGTAGTGCTGGGGTGCTCTCCGGAGCCTTGAACCAGGTTTCTGTTACTCACAGATATCGATTTTCTCCATGCTAAGGAGAGTTTCGAGTGTGTGCATCTTGAGGTTTAGACTTCTGGCGGTGAGTAGAAAGTTAATCTGAATTTTATGTATAAACCAATTTACTTTAGAATCTAAACTTGTCCAGTATGTCGTAAAAAATAAAAAGGCGTGGTGGCTGGAGAATAAAAACTTACTTTTATTACCAATAAAATAAATAAATTAGATAAGCGCTTTTGAGGTAACCCTCTTTTTCAGACCTTAATAAAAACTTCTATACAGTTTAAATATAAGTGACAACCAATAACAACACAAATGTCTATGTATGTGGAGAAACAGCACAGACATGTATTGAACACTGTAGAGACTGTGCTGAGCGGTAGCAAACAGTTCTTGAAGCAGTTGTATGCCTGGGCCAGTTATAGGCACAATACTGATATCAGCAATGTATTCTTTGTAACGCTAGGTGTCCACTCTTTATTCAGTGAACCCCAATGATGAGGGCATTGAAAATATAAGGCACTTCTTAACTATGGAAAGTAGCTTTTTTATCACCAAGGTCAATATGATCTGTGCCCTACTGGACTTGATCTTGGAAAACAATATATTTTTGTGTGAGAGAGTTTTTCCTCCAGAAAGTGGGGATTGCTATGGGTACAGCATGTGCAAATACATATTCTAATATTGTGATGGTCTTTTGCTGTGACATGTTTAAGCAACATGTCACTTCTTATAAACGTTTTGTTGATGATATCTTTTTTACATGGCATGGTAATGAGATACAGCTAGAAAGTTTTGTGAATTTTCTAGGGCATACCACCTCATATCTCTCTTTCTCTACAGTACTCTCAGACTAAGATTTATTTCTTGGACGTTAATGTGAACAAAAACATGTTTGGCAGCATTTCAACTAGGTTGCATAGAAAAAGCTGTAGGAAGAGTAACATTCTTCATCGTTCTAGCATGCACCCCAGACACATAACTAGGAATATAGTCAAAAATAAAGTATTGCGCTGTAAGAGACTATATACTGATGGGGGAGACCTTGTAGAGGCATTAGATGGTTTGCGTGTAGATCTTATGAATAGGGGCTACAAAGCCTATGATATTGATAAGGCTATGGAAGAAGTGAGCTCTTGATAGCAATATGACTAAACCCTATTTTTCTGAAGAACTCCCTGCAATGCAAATGTACATGATGGAGGAAAATGTGCTGAGGTGGTGAATAAGCTGTGTTTAACTTTTTCCAGTGATGTCAACAGGACCTGTGAGATAGTCAAAAAGAACTGGCCTATTTTACTCACAGACCCTCTTATTAGTAGAGTTGTAGGGTCCACTCCTAGCTTCATTTTTAAAAATAGTAAGAATTTAAAGCAACGACTATGTTACAAGCACAACAGATCTAGTGAAAGGTTTATTTCACAGCGTAAAGGAACATATGCATGTAGGACTTGCAAAATCTGTTGCAACATATGGTCAGCCTGCAGGGTTATGCATCCGATACACTTGAAACCAGTAGAATTTTCTTTCTATGCAGACTGTTGCACTAAGAACATAGTCTGTTTAGCCAAGTGTAATTCATGCAGTGCATTTTATTTAGGCAAAACGAATCGTATGCTGAAGGAGAGGGTCATGGAACATCTGAATGACATACGTAACAATAAATCTACAAATGCACTGGCTAAACATGCATCAGGTTATGGTATACAGCGTTACTTTAAATTCTTGGTTTTTCAAAAAATTAATGAGAGCTTAAGAGAAGGCGATCTACGTAATGAAACTGAATATATAGAGCTGAGATGGATTGTTGATTTTAAGGCTTATGTTTCACCTGGCCTGAACAGTGCTGTCTTTTTAAAACCTCTTTTAAGAAAAAGAGGTTTGCCACATTAATTTTGATTGTGTTTTTATTGGTTGTCACTTGTATTTAAACTGTATGTTTGTAGACGTTTTTATTAAGGTCTGAAGAAGAGGGTTACCTCGAAAGCGCTTACCTAAATTATTTATTTATTTTATTGGTAATAAAAGTGAGTTTTTTATTCTCCAGCCACCACGCCTTTTTATTTTTTACTATTTATATTTTTTGGGTTTGTTGGTTCCACCACTTTCTTCTTATTTTATTTGTCGAGTATGTCATTGAGAATGGCTAGACTGTGTGGCCCATTCAGTTCTCTGTTTCTGTCTTATTGGTAACTTCATTCCTCAGTCTAATTGTGTAAACACGGTGAGCACTGCCCTCCTTGGTGAATAAGGGACTTTGTTTTGATGTGTAGAGAAAACAATCACTGCTTATAGACTACTGCTTTTCTTGTACCATAGCTAGATGTTTCATAATAAATGTTTTAGCACTGCCACAGTAAATGTACAAGGCAGTATTTTTCTGTTTGTAAATTACAGATGTACTGTCTGAAGATGCTGGATGCATCTTCAGTCTGATTTGTCACTGAAGGCTTTCTGAACTATGACTTTGAAATATGTTGTTCATGCATGGTTGTTTAGTTGCGTGCAAGTATTGTGTTCTGAGATTAACTCTCTTTGTCTCTCGTAGTTTATCTTTCCCTTTTCTTTTACACTATAGATTCAGAACATTCTGAAGGTGCTGGTCTCAGATATTAATAAATCCAATGGGGTAGTTATACCTTTATTGGACAAAAGGAAGGTGAGACAGATTTCAGCAAATTGTTGACATGAACACTTGTTTTGTTTGTGTTCGGTTGTGCAAACAGTTCAGATCAACACAAACTGAATGTTCATTTTGCTTATTTTTAAATCCTCTCATTTTTTCTTGTGGTTCATCACTCAAAATTTAATGTCTGCCTTTTGTGGTTTTGCTTTGCCTGCAATGCTGTATTTTTTCTGCTTTGTTTACTTTCTTTGGAACATTGTTGACTGCTATTATGAAAAAGGCAACTTTACTTTTTAATCTTGTGATGTTTACAGTTTTTCTGTTGCACTGTATGCATCGTAGATATTTTATGCATAAAAATACATTTATTTATAATGCTTCTTTTCAGTGTTTTAAATATTGATCTTTTACCTCTATTTAAAAAGCTGAAAAAGTTTACTCTGTCTAGATCTGTACTTTTTCACTGCCAGTGTCGGTTATTCAGTGGTAGAGTCAGTTTCAGGGTGATGCTGTAGCTCACTGGACTTGTCAGAACTAAATTATCTGTGCCTTTTACTAAATAGTGTGCCTAATACAAAATCAAATAATTTGGTTAAAGTATTCATCAGAAATAGAAGAGTTGAAGCATTCACCAGAAATGGCAGTTACATGTCATGCCATTGCGTACAAAAAGTGCTTACTTCTGATGTAATAACAACACAATAGGGACATTCAAGGCCCTTATTTTACTCTGAATTTTGACTGCAGCAGTCTCGGTGGAAGCAATCAGTGGTGTATTTCATCTAGCTTCTGTCAGTTGCATGCATTGCCAACCATTAGAACCTCCTTCACACACAGACATACTAATAATGCCAGACACTTGCCTACAAACCAGTTAGAGTAACCGAGAACCAGGCATTGTAATATAACGAGCTTAATCACAGTGCACGGTGCCAGTAGTCATTTGCTTTCATGTACAGCCTCCGCAGACTACAAAAAAGATAGCCACTTCTTATGTACAGTGCTGGTGAATGACTGTGATGGAAAGTGAGAAATGTTATGTTTGTTTTATTATTATTATTATTATTATTATTGGATGAACTCAACCCCCCCCCCAAAAAAAAAAAAAACACACAGTTTTATTTTTAAGCAGACAATCCATTTACCGATCAAGTTAGAGCTAGTTTGAGTCTGCATACCTCTGATTGTGATTAAAAATAGCTACAGCAAAGTATTCCAACTGGCATATCACACATGCTCCCCTGTTCTTCGGAAACTGGCAATAAAGTCATGCACTTCTATCCATAGATTGTTACAGTACACAGGTAGCACCACTTGGAGTGTATATTCCTCAGATATCCAGTTGCACTAAAAATAATGGTCTCAGTCATATATTTAGGCCAAACAGTACGGCACAGTTTTCCTGCATGCTTAAGTTGACACAGATGCACATTAGTCTTGTAGAACTAAATGCCAGCTTGGTCATTCACTTTTAACCACACAGAGCCCTCATACTTATTTATAGCTATATTTTAAACACCTTTATTAAATTATCACTTAAGTCATAGGCGAACATATAGTAACAGAAAAGAAAACAAACCATATTAACATTTTTTTTTTCATTTACATACATACATACACCATATATCCTTTCTTTCCTGTCCTGGGTGTGTTATTGACTGTGTACATCAAATGTTAGACTGCAATAAATTCAGAAAATATATATTTCAATCCTCCACATATACTCACACATGCCTCCACAAATTATAGTTACTTTACAGATGGATGTTGAGCTACAGTCAATTGAATGAATAAAAAATAATTTCCCCAGTAATGTATTTCAGCTTACTACTGTGAGAAGCAGTCAGTACAATCATAGCTCTTAATCTCAACACAGAAAGTGGGGACAAAGCCAAAAGTAATGGGGGGAGGGGACACAAGGGTAATAAAGTAAAAAAATAAATAAATAATCAAATATATCAGTATTTAATGACCGCCGTACTCCATGATTTGCATGAATGCAGGACAGTAAATGACAGACATTCATAGATGCAAGGAAGTGACGGTCAGTCTTCACGTAGTTGACTTAATTTTACAGAACCTTGCTGGTGAGTGCTGTTCGACAGTAGTATACCTGAAATGAACCAAGGCCTTTGGTTCTGCCCCACAAAGCTATCTCGCAGGAAAATTGGAGGGTTTGGGTTGTTAGGACCAGTGCTGAGGAACTGGATTACTACATGGGTAGATGGGGTCAGGACCCAGTTGTGGTGACAAGGACAGTGTGTAGAACAAGGAGAGTGACTGAAGGAGCACTGCAGGCTTCATTCTTGTGCCCATAATTCTTCATTGTGTTTCAGATGTTTCTGAATGAATAAAGAACAGGTTCAGTTTCTTTAGTGAGAACACACGAGATTTCCATCAGTGGTGTATGAAAGGGAAGAATCTAAGGAGGAAGTTGGAAAGTTAACGTTCAGATAGACAGATGTCAACTAGGAGTAGTAGAACTGATTGCACAAAACAGAAAAAGTATCTGTCATTGCCTCTTTGTATTTACTTTATTTTATTTTTCAACCAGATAGGTTGGTCTGAGGACTTTCTCAGCCACAACCTGTGCTATAGGCGGTATATGTGAAGAAAGAAGAGGAGCAAACTGAATATGAATATACAACATAAAATACAGTTGTAATGAGCATATAAATACATAAGCATATAAACTCCAGAGGATCTGTATGCAGAGTATAGTTATTACCAGGGCAGTTGCCTTGATCATGTGATCTGGTGTTGTAGTTTTGTTGCAGTTTACTTTGCCATTCATGTTTACTGTGACAGACTTGATGGAAGTAATGGAGAGTACCTGAAACTCTCTTAATTTCTGTCAAAGTTGTTTAAAGGCAGTTACTTATTACTTCTGCTACCCATTTGTCACAAAGTAGCACTACCCATTTGTTATCAGAAACCTTCATTTAGCTCCTTTCAGTTATTTCAATAGTACCTTTTCAGATTCTGGTGTAAAAATATGAAACCATACCATTGCTATTGATGTTATCACTCCTATTATCAACAACAAAGCCTGAGCTCCTCCCATATGGTGTTATTGAGTTGTAGCTAAATTAATTGAAAACTCAGGTGGCTAGAACTTTTAATATAAAAATAGCTTACCCCCTTCCAAAAAGTTGTTTGGTCATATCTATTTCATTCTACGTGATTTTATCACTAGATCTCCTGACTGCTTGCATAAACTGACTCTGGGGGTGTTGTCTTTGTTGTATACTGAGGTTGATTACTACTAAAATGCAATCATTTATTAAAGGTATGTCTTTCCTAAGGAACATGTGTCACCCCAGAAATGCTTTCATTAGAACATTAGTGATTTATAGCAGGCCTTACCATTAAGAAAAGAATATAGTTCCTGTAAATCACCATTCCAAATGAAAACCTGTTGTCAACATACTGCTAAAAAATATATGCTTAACGTTTTTGTGTTGAAGTAAAACACTTTATTCCTTGCACTCTGAAAAGGTGGAAGTGTAAAATGAAGTAAGCCTGTCCCCAACTTTTGTAAAAAGTGCTGCCCATTAAAGTACAGAGTTTGTATCAATCAGGTATGTGACAACATAAGTCATTTCATTTAGTCTGTTGGATAACTGGCTACATTATGTTCAAAGTATTTGCACAAATTTCTTAGTATCCATTGTAAAACCTTGTTTTAGTACTGAATCTGTATAGGCCAGGATACATAAAATCTTGACTATTACTTAAGGCCACCTTGTGTGTTGTTGCATACTGTACAAGGGGACATCTGTTTCTTAAAAGCCTTTTGAGCTACACTTGAGCATCACATGTGCTGAGCAGTGTTTGGGAGCTGCATGCAAATTTAATGCTGTTTGGTTGTCACCTGTGTAAATTAGGCCCCTGCATGTCATGATCAGCCATTCCATTCAGAACTAGCTTAGTGTAGCTCGTACTGTGCAACTTCTGTGCAAAGGAGTGTAATAGTACTCTGCTATTAGCCATATTATTATTCTACATTTGTTGACTGGGTTAGTCCAACTAAGTAGCCCTTTTTCAGTGGAGGCCCGGGGAGAAAAGCTCCACAATTTTACAATTTGAGTTAACAGTGTCAGTGGGTTACAATGTATACATACAATGAAATATATTTTATCAGAAAAATAACTGAGAAAAAAACATAAGGAAGTACAAGAGAAATTATTCGATACAACCATTTTTAATAAACAGTGAAAAGAGTTCATAGTGTATGTAGTTATTTCATGAGATATGTGACATTAGAAATGGAGATGAGATGGAGTAGAAGAATGATACTTTCAAGAGGTTTATGACCTAAAAAGATGTATACTCCTGTTTGCTTCTTGAGCAGTGTCAGTGTTGCCCTCACCAGTTTTTGTCACCCAGGAAAAGCGTAACATTCCAGACAAGACTGCTAAATCAAATTTCAGTAATCCCCCTGATTAGTTTCCTGACTTAACAAAGTCATTCCCTGCCCCCAGGCTCTGCATTTAATGGTCATGACTCTTAAGTACTGAACAAACTTACCTGACGTAACAGGTTTTGGCACTCACAGCGTGCACATCTTGTTGTCTGGTGACTCCCCACTCCACTCAGAATTCTTTATTGTACCCCGAGTTCCTACCCACCCCTCCTCTAAATTTACATCATTTTGTCTTCACCCACTCAATAACTATGCAATCATATATTTTACCACTCCCACTAACTAGCATCACCATCCTGTCTCCACTTAACTTAATTAACTATCCAATCTTAACTAATTTCTACAACAACCTTTCACTAGCAATACCACCATCCATCTGAATTAAGCATGCTTCAACACTAATTCCCTGCAATTTCTCCCTGAAATCTCCTGAGGACATAGACCCCCTCACCTACAGAACCAGTTATAATCCTACCTCCCCACCTTTTCTAATCTCAGTCTTACTACTACTATATCCATTCATTTCCGTCCTTTGCAATTTTTTGTGCCCATCTTACAGGATTTTAACACCTTTCTTAAAGTAAACTATTAAATGATCTCATACCACCTAATTGGTACTTTAAAAATTTAAACAGCCATAAACAGTGCACCTCTTTTACACACCTCTCATTCCCCTATTCGCTAGTAGAGTCCCTGTCAGTCAACCTCTCTCTGTATTATTCCTGCCTACAGTATGCTTTTCTCACAATCCTTCATTCTCATCTGTGTGTCCTTGCTGTATCAACATCTCTGCAACTTTCTACCCATTTCATTTACCTTCAATCTCCCAAACAGACTCGTACAGTATAGTATATCACTACCCTGCAGTTGCACATGTATTCAGCACTACTTGTATACACCTGTATAGAAAAAACTATCTTAGTCTGTACTCTGCAACTTGTTTCCCCCCATGTCCCAGAATAAAATGTGTTTTTATTCCTCCTCCTTGCTATATCACCAGCATTTGATTAGATGCAGTGACATCAACCCAAACTGTTTACTTTCTCAAGTGCAAGAAACACACAGCTTTAATAAGACAACGAAACTAACCAGCTTCCAGTCTTGGCCTATGTAATTTAAATCTTTATAGCATTTGAAGTAAAGTACCTGAAGTACATTCATGGATTGATCATCTTGACCCAAACTTACTAATAATAACAGAAACCTGGTTAAAGCAGGAAACCAAAGATTAAAACATCCTCTCCAGACTTAACATATTCAGAATCGATATACTGTACCAAAACGCACTTGATCTCTTGTTCCACTGCTGTAGTCTTCCCTTTATAAAACAATGCAGTAGTACTTTATTTTATCGCTCAAACTTAATAAGCACAAACTCTGCATTATATCAGTTTGCTTTCCTCCTGGCAATAATGTATTGCAACAGTTGAAGATTTTTTTAAACTGGACTGCAACAAAGATTAAACAAACTTTTGGAGACCTCAGTATAGCTTGGCAAAATATTAATAATGAGACCTCCAGAAATGCCATAAATCTTTTTGGCCACAGCCAGCTCATCACAGCTTCAACTAGACTTGATAAAATTCCCTGTACCAGCTCCACTATTAATTCAAAATTGTAACACCCCAGATAAAATCATGACTAGTGTCTGTCTCCCTGACTCCCTTGTTGACCACTTTCCTACCTACATCATCAGAAACAGAGCCAACATGCATAAAAAGATATACAGCCAAGTTCACACACACTCATACTATAACAAATATATCTTTATCTCAATCCTTAGGCTATTTTACTAGAAATCTACACTCTTAATTCCCCTAGATTAGCCCTTATCATATCAAAACTACTTTACTCAGTCTTCTATATACCCATGCCACAATGAGAACAAAATGAATCAAGAGTAAATCAGCCCCCTGGCTATCTAAACATGCAAGATAATTTAAATGTTTTTTGGGAAATAAAGCATGGAAGGCATGGGGGAAAACAAAACAAAATAGATCCCAATCTACAAACCTAACAAGCACCTCTGGAATACTAGAGGATGTAATCAAACTTGAAAAAAAAAAAACTTTAAATCTAGAACTGAAATTAACATAACCTAAAGCTCTTTTAGTCCGCAGTCAATAACGTCCCCCATCCTGGCCAATTCATTCAAGTTAACCACAGCACTAAAACAAAAACCTCAGCTGGAACCTCTCATTTAACGTTTGCTTCATTTAAACTGTCTGCTCCATTATAAAACACACGGTTCTTGCTAATTCCCCGCCTAACATAACACTTCATTTCCTGCTCCACCTTTAAGGTATTCTGCAACTCTACCATCAAAAAATTACTTTCCAAGTTAAAGTCTACCACTCTAGTTCTAGATAAAAGTACCAGAAGAATAATTAAAACTTGCTGTAGACGCTCTTGCTTTTCCTATGTCAATTCTCATAAACTGCTCAAGAAAAGAACATTCTTCACCCATGCTATGGAAATAAATCTTGAATTGTACCCCTTTGCAAAGGAAGAGATGCCACAGAACTGTAGTGGTATAGCCATTGTCTACTCTTGCCAAAGTCTGGTAAGATGTGCCTTCAAATTCAGTTCTTGAAATACTGATGTCCTTTTCATTCTTCCTCAACATATGGACACTGTATCCATCCTTGGAGCTGACTCAGCCACATATACTGGACTTCATATCCAGCTCTGGAGCTGCTCCCTCTGTCCACAATGCCCCAGTCAGCCAACAATACCTCCGATCTCGTTTGCCACCATCTTGCACAGATACGGATCCCTCTCAGAGTTATATTGGGTAATTATTTCAGCCTTTTTCATAAGTGATTCTCTCTTTACTGTTTTTCTGTACTCTTATCTCTTCCTTTTCCTATTTTTTTCTCTAAATTGTGAGTTCTATCCCTGTCACGAACTTTATAACATTATAACTTTCTGGCTTTATCATACAGGTTACTAGCTTTTAATGTACCATAGCTGGTACTTATTTTTCTACTTTTAACCTTTTCTACCCTTTAGAGGGTATTCTTTTTTTACCATTGCTGGTATTTAAAAAAAAAAAAAAAAAAACTCCTGCTCCCCCACCCCATTTTCTTTAAATCTTGCTATTTTCAATATAGAAGAAAAAACAACAGGATTTAAAAAGAGCACTTCGTTTAAGCATAAGATTCCCATTTCTGATGCCCACAGGGAGTATGTTTACTGCCTTGGAGTGGCTCACCTTAACACTAACTGCTCCATTTGTGCTGCATTTAATTCAAAGTGACAGGCACAATAAATCTGTGCTTAAGGGTGTGCTTCCTCCTCCTCCTCATCCTCCTTCCTCAGGGGCTCAAACCCCTGACAAATCTGAAATCCTCTTTGAAGCCCAAGAAATCTAGCAAGAGATCCCCCATCCATTCTCTGAAGGCTGCTACTTTGATTCTGTCATCATTGAAGTTGCCACAAAAAAATCCAGAAAACTTCAGATCAGACTTCATTGGATCCTAAAAAAAAAAACACTAGGATCCATTGATATCAGATCTGATTGTCATTTTGTCAAAATCTCCTCGAACCTGCTCACCCAGGTTCATAGTCGAAGCAGTGTCTCTTTGGGTGCACTTCACTTTTCTTCAGGGGATGCTGAGGAAAGAGTCTAGACCACAATTTACCACCTCATCTATTAGGTCATCTAGAAGTCTGTCAGAAGCCAATGTTGATAGGATGAGGAAATTCCCCAGAATTCTGATCCAGATGGGGGTTACTGTGGCTGTAGCTCCCATCAGATAGTCTCCCATCCACTTTGCTCACATTGTGATGTCTTCTTCACTGATCCATCCTCCCATTTCAGAGTCCTTGGATGTGGGGTCCATCTGAGAGTGTTGGTACTGGATCTGAATACGACTAGGTCTTTGACTCTGACAGCCTCCCTGACTAGTTCTGCTGCAGTTCCCGCCAGATCCTGGGGACGGGGGTGGGATGCATCCTAGAGCCATTTTTGCCCATTCTATCCTTGGAGTTGGATATCTCCGGTCCAATGCCTTCAAGGCACAGATCTGGGCAATGTCTGGGCCTAGCAGCTCTGGTGTTTTTCAGTCTGGGAAGGCCAGTCAAGGGTTCTCCCATTCCATCCACCTTTAAAGTATTGGAGAGGGCTTTCTCTCATCCGAGGCATTCAACTACCCTTTCATCCTTGGGTCCTGCATCCATTCTCTCTTTGGATCCGAGCTCTGAGCCTATCAGGTGTACTCTGCAGGGACAGCCAATAGCATCCAGACAGTTCCCATTGAGGAACTTCCCATCTTTTCGGATACCTCTCCAGATCATCTCTCTGATGTCCCCCAAAAGAGAACATGAAAAGGAGACACTTAGATTCCCCTATGGAATCTCTCACCAAAGATTCCGATTTCGACAAAGAAAAAAGGTCCACCAGATGTCTCATTTGAAGATATCCTGGAAATTCTTAAGGTGGATGGTCTTCAGATGCCCCTTCCCCAGAGGAGTCCATTTTTCTGGAAGCTTTCTGTTCTGGTCCATCTACATCTTTGCTGATTCTCTTTGTGGATGAGCTTGTCGATTTTAATCTCCTGCTGAGCATGGAGGGAACCAGATGCTGTTGAACCAATTACCCAACACCCAGACAAAATTCTGGCACCACCAAAGAACAGACAACATTGGAGCAAAGGAGCCCCTGTTGATGCTGTGGCTGTGGCAGTGGCCACAAGGAAGGAACTAGTGGAGCAGAGGTCCTCTGTCCATCCTCCTAATATTGAGTACAGGGCATTGGACAGGTTTTGAAAGTGCATATTTGATCCAGCGACCTTTGCCTTGAGGTCCCTGAATTATTCAGCACACTTCACAAGATTACAGAGGAGTTTGACTAAGGAACTATCCAAATTCCTGTCAGTCCATGACTGTAGAGGACTACAAGTGATCCTCTTCACAGCCAGCCAGTCTTTTGTGCATTTCCATTGCGTCCATGAGGTTAATATCCCATGCTACAGAGGGTACCTCATGGGCAGCCGGTTTAAGCATAGCCTTTAGGAGACGTGCCTGAATGCGGTTATGTGATTTTGCAGAGCCTTACAAGTCTTCTTTCATTCAGTGCTCCCTTTGATGGAATGTCTTTGGCCCTTCTGTAAAATAAATGCTTTCCCATAGTGAATAGGTTGGAAGAACCCTGTCTGCTGTAGGGTATGCTTTTCTGCACCTCAATGATCCTTTTCCTAGAATCAAAGAGGAGGTAAGACTGTGTGGTTCTAAATCCCAGGGACCTTTCCAGGGTTCACATGGTGACAATTCCTCCAGAAGCAGAGGAGGGAGTTCAAATGGAAGATATTGCCCTCTCAGCAGGGAAGGCCCACAAATCAGGGTTTTCATGATTCTTTTTTCAGATAGCCCTTTTCAGCACTCCTGAAGAGCTGCCTGGCTGCCCACCTCTGGAGGCAGTAGGGTGTTGCTTGGCTTGGCACCCAGGTGCCTGGCTTTCTATAGCAAAAGACTTTTGGGTGCTTAAAATAATATCCAGTGGTTATTTCTTATTTTTTCCGTATTCCCCCAAACAAAAGAAGAAAGTTTTGTGTTGTCCCACCCAGTCAGGGAGAAGCTGCAGTTCAGGAGATTCAAATGCTGCTAGACAAAAGCGTCATCTAGGGGGTCCCACCAGACCAAAGAGGACTAAAGACTTGCTAAAGTTCTTTAGTGCCTGAAAAGACAGGGGACCTGAGACCAATTTGGCATCTAAGCAGCTTGAACCAGTTTGTGAAGAAGTCAAAGTTCTGAATGGTCATAGTTCCGTCCATTCTGCCCTTTTTACACAAAGACTATTGGATGTGCTCAGTCGATCTTCAGGACATGTACTATCACATTAAGATGAACAGATGATCCCAGAGATTTCTGTGCTTTCGGCTGGAAGCCAATCACTGTCAGTTCAGAGCTGTGCCCTTTGGTCTCACCACAGCCTCAGGATGTTTGCTAAGTGTATGGCAGTGGTAGCAGCTCACTTGAGACTGTAGGCATTCAGAGTGTTTACAAATCTGTAATACGACTGGCTCCTCACCGTTCCAACCAGACATCTCTTCGAACAGTCCAGGGACTATTTTCTACAACTTTGTTCAAAGACTAGGCATTTCAGATAGCACTTCCAAATCTCATTTACAACATGTACAGAGCCTGGAGTTCTTGAGGGCTGTTTTGAACACAGTAAGTCAAAGAACCTTCCTTCCTACACATCATGTAGATACATTAAAGATTCATGTACAGCAAATTCTTGTTTACCTTTCTCCTCCAGACAGACTTGTCCTTCAGACTCTAGGTTCGATGGCAGCAGTCATAACATTAGATGTTCACCGTGTTTCACTGTTGCAGTCATTACTCTTGGGTTATCCAGCTGGCAGGCTACCCGCAGTCTGCCAGAATTCCAAAGTCTAGGTACGGCGTTGGTTGCTGTCGCCTCCTCCCAGTGCGCCAGGGGTATAAAAGATGCAGACAACGCCATTTTCTTCAGTTTTTCTTGCCCCAGATATCAGGTGCCCCCAAATTGGTAGGCTGAAAAAATATGCTAATAAGTATGCAATACACTCGAACATCTACATTTATGGTAGGTACACAACTGTACTTTCATATGGTCTGTTATGCGTGTGTTCTCCAGTGGACTCTAGCTGTTCAGTGGTCTGTTCTGCATCACCCTTTGTCCTTCTCAGTCAGACTCCCTGAGTATGCAAGGATCATCTTGATTGTATGTTCAGTCAGATGGTGTTTACCTAGGCTGCCCCTTTATTCTGTGTCCCCCCCCCCTGCAGTAGCCACTCTAACTGTGGACTCGTCACAGTTGGGGTGGGAGGCATGTTTTGGAGACAAGACAGTCCAAGGCACATGATCCTCCCAAGAGACCAATTTGCATACCAGTGTTCTAGAGATAAGAGTGGTCCTGCTAGCATTGCAGGCCTTTCAAGATACCCTTCCTGTTAAGACTATTGCAATACAAACCAACAGCATGTCTCAGGTCTGGTATATCAACAAATGAGGGGGAACCTGATCTTACCCCATTTGTTGAGGCAGTGAGTGGTTACCTATTACAAAATCGAAGTTACGGAACTTCGGATACCATATGGTCGACACCATGTGATCGAAGTTCCGTAACTTCGAAATTAAAAAAAATAAATAAAACAAAATGTACCCTGGCGGGTTAAAGTAGGGGGGCAAGCCCCCCCCCACACCACATCCCCCGCTACGTAAATACACCAACTCAGAGATCGCACTTTAATGCACTACGGTGCTCAAAGGGAAGATTTCCCGTTCATACACTGTAGTGCAATCTTGGAGTTAGTATATTTAAATAGCGGGGGTGTGGGGGGTGCAGGGACGCTTGCCTCCCTGCCTACAGCCTTTACTCCTTTCTTTTTTTTTTTTTTTTTTTTTTTTTTTTTGATGATTTCGAATTTTCAGTTCGATCATTTAAGGTCGACCTCAAGTGATTCGAACAATTGAAAATTCGATGTTCCAATAGGAACCCGCTGTGGGTACCCCCTTTGTCGAGGCACTGCATGTGTGGGAGTGGGCGATCTCCTCCAGCCACTTTCTTGTGGCAGTGCACATACCGGGGAAATCTAACGTTCTAGCAATCACAGTCAGCAGGTCCATTTTGATGCTTCACAAGGGGCCTGTCGATCAAAGTAGCGGAGAAGATTTTCCATCATTGGGACCAACCTTGCTGCAGTCTCTCTGCATCTCCCACAACAACAAATGCAGCAGGTTCTGTGCCCTAATCCCCTCACCGGGGGAGTCACCAAGAGATGCTCTAGTCCATGTCTGGCCCTCTAGTCTTTCCTATGATTACCCCCATTGCCTCTGATTACAAACTTTTACATAAAGCACTTTGGCTGAAAAGCTCCAATGTTCTTTATATTTCACTGTTGCAGTCACCACATTTGGGTTATTCCTGCCAGAGTAGCCCTCGGCAGGCCCGAATACCAGAGACTTGGTATTTCTACGTCGGTTGCTGTCGCTTGAGGACTGACGTCAGGTCGTCAGTGGTATAAAGTAAGGCAGCCGACGCCATTACATCAGTCTTTTTTGCCGTGGAGCCAGAAGCAGTTCGCCTGAGTGCCGGTCGGCCGCTACCTGAGTTTCCAAATTGAAGTTGAAGTCTTGTAAAGCTAAGTACCCCATTGGGGAGCCTTTTTTCTTACACTAACAGATATCAGAAAAAGTTAATTGTCTTGCCTGTGGAAAGCAAATCCCACACCGAGACTTCCACTCTTACTTCGTCACTTGCCTAGGTCCAGACTACGACATCCCTCGATGTCGCTTCTGTGCTTTAACACCAGAACCCATCGTCGAGCCCTTATTGTAGCCAGATATTTTCGTTTGCAGTCCTCAAATTCCGTTATGGCTTCAGTAAGCCATCTGACAGCAGATCTTCCGAAAAAACGTGAAGATAGAGACAGACCGCACAGGTCCAAACCTTCCGACGATTCCGTTAAGCTAGTAGTCAGTCCTCCGGTACTCGGTGAGGTGCTTTTGCAGCCCCTGATGCCTGCTTCAAGTTGATTCGCAGGCCGCTACCAAGACCCTTTCAGAGTCCGGTATGCTGCAAAACTCTTCATAGTCTAAGGATGCTGTGGTTATCTCTACCTTGGATGGGTCCAGAGCCGCTGAGCAGGCACCAGCTTCCGAGGAAGTCCTTAGCACCTCCGAATCTCGACACAAACCAGCATCTTCTTTCGCGACTACCGTTCTTTCAAAAACAACAGGGTTCCTTAGGCCCAGGGTTCAAACCACACCCAAGAAACCGACTACCCACTCTTAGGCACCTTCTACCTTGCCTCACTCTCAAATGCTTAAAATGGCAGAAGACCTTATCACGCTGATCAGGGGAAGCCAAACTACCCCTTCAAAAAGGGAAAAGAGATCTGTCCCAAGTAGTTTTGTCTGAACAAGAGGCAGATGAATCTGATGGATCTGACTATGAAGACATGCAGCCCCTCTCCACCTGTGAGGATTCTGATGCAGAGGAATCCATTCCTTCAGCCTCTCCCCCAGAGGATTTTTCCTTTGGGGAAGTCCTGCATACTTTAAGGGAGCATTTCCAATGGGAGAGTCAGGACTACCTTCAAGCTAAAGAGACTCAGGGCATTCTTAGATCTTGGGCAACACAGAACCTTGGCCACCCCCCCAGTCCTGGATGTGGTGGATGATGTTTTCCTTGAATCCAGCTTGACTCCTGACGCCCAGAAAACCAGACAGGTACTACAGAGTAGCAGAAACCACCACAGTGGTTCCAAACACAGCAAATACGATCTTTGCTTTGTTTTGTTGATTCTTTTATTCTAAAAAGTACAAACAGGTAAGCGCTTTCACGGATAACAAACTCTGCTTCATCAGACCATGTTAAACACAAAGTAACAGATGACTATTTAAATGTTACAGCAGCCAATCAAGTACAAGTCTAGAAGGAACGGAAAGGTCAGTGCAATTAAATTACATACTGTAGTGCAAAATAGACTTGCTTTGTGCTGGCAGTTGAAACCAGCTCACATCCACAATGTTAAACACTATCAAACTATTGCAGCCTTAAAAACACAGCACATATACATGCATAAAAACAGATTATTATACAAAAATAGCATCAGCACCTAATAATAAAATGTCTAAAAAATCCTGCTGATTCCTTGTTATATCAGCATGGACAATAATGAAAAAACAAGGCAGTCAATCTGTTTGACAGTCTGAAGACAGAAGTAGTTGAACTAGTATGACTATTGTATGGTACTAATAAAAACTCCCCGATACTAAATGTATAGTTAACAAAAATGAGGACAGGATGGTGTGTAAACTGTGTGACATGCATATGCTACCAAATGCATAACTGAGAGATATAAACATAGTCATAGAATATCATGATAAAAAATAGATTTTATCGTATTAACAGCGAGGGCTAGCGATGTTTCAGAGTTCTTGCTTTAAGGAAAGGTTTTATTGATACCTTGCTGTTCAAACCCGGGGGTTTGTCAGCTTGTAGCTGAATAATCTATTTCTGTTCTATGGATTCAGTCTTGTTTGATAGATCACCATCTCGAATATTAGCATGCACTAACTGTAAAGCAAAGAACTTGAACTTATGACAGGGGCCTGTCTCATTAATATGCATAGCTAAAGCACTGGATACTTTCATATTTCTTAAGTCTCTCAGATGTTCAAGGATCCTGTCTTTGAAAGCCCTGTTTGTCTTGCCTACTTAGTAGGAAAAACAAGTGATGCAGAAACAGAAGTATACCAGATTCTTGGTCTGACAATCCGCATAGAAACTAATGTCAATATTGAAACCAAGTTGGGGGTGACGGAAATGACCTCCAGTGTGTATGCATATACAAGCCATACACCTTCTACAGGTGTAGGTACCCTTTCTGTCAGATTGGGCATAGCTAGGAGGATTCAATGGTCTGTAACAAAGTTGATTTTTGAGAGATTTGTTGTTCCTAAATGTAAAATCAGGCTAATTTCCAATCACTCCTTGTAGTTCAGGTATATTTAGAAGAATATCCCATTTGGCATTGATAGCATCACATACCATGCTGATGTTGCTAGCATAGGTCAAAGGCATCCTAAGCTTATTGCCAACATTCATAGGGGTTCGACTCTCAATTTGTTCAGGAGTCTGTGCAGAGGTAGGGCTATGATTAATACTAAAATATGGTTTACGTCTGCCTTCCCTCTCATTCCAGGCTTCAAGTATTTGTGTTTCAATGACTTCTCTCTTGTATCCTCTGTTTATAAATTCTTCCTTGAGTAAGATGAGTGCCTTTTCTAACTGTGCATCCTCATTATGTAGAGGCATGATACGGAAAATTTGCCCCCAAAGCACGTTTAGTTTGGTATGATTAGGATGCATGCTATTATTATGTAGAACGTTATTCCTTCTAACACTTTTCCAATAAATGCTCGTGGACATGGAAGGAGTGATTGGAAATAAGCCTGATTTTACATTTAGGAACAACAAATCTCTCAAAAATCAACTTTGTTATAGACAATTGAATCTTCCTAGCTATGCCCAGTCGGACAGAAAGGGGGTTACCTACACCTGTAGAAGGTGTATGGCTTGTATATGCATACACACTGGGGGGTTATTTCATTCACCCCCAACTTGGTTTCAATATTGATACTAGTTTCTATGCGGATTGTCAGACCAAGAATCTGGTATACTTCTGTTTCTGCATCACTTGTTTTTCCTACTATGTAGGCAAGACAAACAGGGCTTTCAAAGACAGGATCCTTGAACATCTGAGAGACTTAAGAAATATGAAAGTATCCAGTGCTTTAGCTGTGCATATTAATGAGACAGGCCCCAGTCATAAGTTCAAGTTCTTTGCTTTAGAGTTAGTGCATGCTAATATTCGAGGTGGTGATCTATCAAACAAGACTGAATCCATAGAACAGAAATAGATTATTCAGCTACAAGCTGACAAACCCCCGGATTTGAACAGCAAGGTATCAATAAAACCATTCCTTAAAGCAAGAGCTCTGAAACAACGCTAGCCCTCGCTGTTAATATGATAAAATCTATTTTTTATCATGATGTTCTATGACTATGTTTATATCTCTCAGTTATGCATTTGGTAGCATATGCATGTCACACAGTTTACACACTATCCTAGCCTCATTTTTGTTAACTATACATTTAGTATCAGGCAGTTTTTATTAGTACCATACAATAGTCATACTAGTTCAACTACTTTTGTCTTTAGACTCTCATACAGATTGACTGCCTTGTTTTTTCATTATTGTCCATGCTGATATAGCAAGGAATCAGCAGGATTTTTTAGACATTTTATTATTAGTTGCTGCTTTAATAAATGCTGCTATTTATTTGTATAATAATATGTTTTTTGCATGTATATATGTTGTGTTTTTAATGCTGCAATAGTTTGATAGTGTTTAACATTGTGGATGTGAGCTGCTTTCAATTGCCAGCACAAAGGAAGTCTATTTTGCACTACAGTATGTAATTTAAATGTACTGACCTTTCCCTTCCTTCTAGACTTGTACTTGATTGGCTGCTGTAACATTTAAATAGTCATCTGTTACATTATGTTTAACATGGTCTGATGAAGCAGAGTTTATCTGTGAAAGCGCTTACCTTTTTAGAATAAAAGAATCAACAAAACAAAGCAAAGATCGTATTTGCCATGTTTGGAATCTCTGTGGTTGTTTTTGCTGCTTCTATTCTTTTCCTTGGTGGTTCCTTTATCAGAAACGAGATCTCTGTTGTATCTCAGGTCCTACAGAGTCCCTGACTCACACAAATATCTTTTTAAAAAATCCAACAGCTGACCCTGAGGTCATTTCTCAAGGGCCTAAAGGGATTAAAGCAACCTCTGCTAAGAATCCCACCCCCTCAGACAGGGATTCCAGAGCATTGGACATGTGGGATAAAAAAGTATACACCTCAGCTACTCTTGTTATCAGGGCACTAAATTGTCAGTTCCATATGCTTAAATATCAGCAACATACCTTGGAACCCCTTAAACAAAAAATGTACTCCTTTCCTGCTTGGGCAGAATCTAAAGATTTACAAGACTTAATGCATTCTACAAGTCAAGTAACTAAACACACCCATAACTGTGGTTTTGACACCCTAGAAGCTTCTTGCAGGGTTAGCAGTCACTGGATCTGTCAGTAGAAGACCTGCATGGCTTAAGGAACAACCCCTGCCAGACCATGTCAAATCTAAATTGTTGGATGCACCCTTGCACAAAGATAACTTATCTGGCATCAAGGCAGAAGAGGTCTTAAAGATGGAAGCAAAAGCTAAATCTACGCAAATAGTTAAAGATTTCTTACAAGTCCAATCCCCTAGATTCAGCAGGCATTTTCCTTTCCAAGCACTGGTTCTTTCCTGCTCCGATTAAACGGGCTCTGCCTAGGACCTGTGGAAACAGACCCCCCCCCTCCAGACAGCAACCCCAGAGAATGCAGAGATCTAAGCAGTGGACTACCTCCACTTCAAAACCAGGGAGTTCTAAGCCACCCCTTTATGGTAAGAACTCAGTGACTCACCTCCTCCCGACCTCCCCTCTGCCCACCTTCACCTACCCCATGAGGAAAACTCTCCTTTCACTCAAGCACCTAGTCCACCATTACCAAGCCCTAGAGTTCATGGCCTCTTGCATTCTACTAATTCCATATGTAAGACTGCGTAATTCAGTGTACTTAAAAAGTCTCTGGTGCCAACATTTTCAGGATCTGGAAACAATGAATGTTAAGTTGTCAATCTCGCCTTCATTCTTGCTTGATGGGGTTCGGAGCCGATCCTCGGCTCCGACTCGGCACTTGCTAAGCTCGAGAGTCACTTTTACCAGCTCGAGGCAGCCCCATATCCCATGATGCAAGGCAGTAAGTACCCAGATCTTGTTTGCCGCTTCGCTGATGAGGTCCTCCTTTTACCAGCTCCTGGTAAGTGAATATTTACATTACTATTTTAGCCCCTTTCTTCAAAAAACTTTAAAATTATTAGTTTTAACATAGTTTTAGTCCCTTTCTGACAAAAATTTTCCCTGTCTCCTTATAACTTTCAGTCAGACTTTCTCCCATCCCATCCCCCCCCTTGTTAGGGTGTGTGTGTGTGTCTATTATTGATACCTTGGATATATTTAATTTAATTTCTTGGACTGGTGTTGTGTGTGTGTTTTATTCACCATGTCTAAGGAAAGGGTCTCAGGCTTTAAGAAGTGTGACTCGTGCTGTCAGAAGATGTCTCTGACAGACGGTCACACTTCTTGCCTTTATTGCCTGGGGCCTCTTCACCTGCAGGACTCCTGTGCTATATGTCATTCTTTCAGCCAGAGAGTCCTGCAGGAAAGAAGAAATAAATTGATTTTGAGGGGCCTTCTTAAGCCGGAGGGCTCTCCGGCTAAGTCGGCCCCATATAAGACTTCTAAGTCTTCCAAGGCCCAGGCTTCTGTACCCAAGCCTGTGGCCTCGGCTCCGACTCATTCTGAGTTGAGATCGGCTCCAGCTGGAGCCGATTCTGGGTTACCTAAACCTTCGGCACCGATGGCTATCGGTGCCGATTCTGGTTCGACCACCTCGGTGTCTGCTCCGATTGGTTCCGACCACCATGTGGCCCAGGCATCGGTGTCGGCTCCGATCAGCTCCGACACCCTTACTTTTATGGCTGTATCGGCTCCGGCTGGAGCCGATGCATCGAAGCTACCTGTCGGTGCCGATAAGTTGTCGGCTCCGACAGTTTCTGTGGTTTCATCGGCTCCGATGGTTCCTTCGAGGAAGAGGTCTAGGTCCCCTTCCTTGGAGCCGATACTTTCGGCTCGGCCGCCTCTCCTCTCGGAACGGAGCCATCGGAGCCGATCTTCTAGGTCATCCAGGCTTTCTGACCATGATTTGGAGAGAGTGGTCAGTAGATTACTAAAGTCACAGGCACTGGCCCAAATGCTACATAGTCCGTCTCAGCAGACGACTATGAGTCCACACCCCATTGTAGTTCCTCCTTCGACTCAACCCCAGAGTTTGGAGTTGGAGTCTTCGGGAATGGTTTCTGCTACGGCTGAGGGACAGATACCCCCTTCTGCTCCTTCAGCCTCTACTCTTATCTCCTCTTCGAGACCTTCCTTAGAGGGATTCGGTGGCCGGGCTTCCCTGGTCTCCTCCGAGGGGGTGAGTGGCATCGGACCCTTGTCCGACCCCGCTCTTCCCCTTGGAGCCTCGGCCTTGGTGAGCTCGGCTCCGACATCTGCCTCGGAGCCTTCCTTTTCGGTGGGTCCTGGAGTTCCTAGTTCTTCGGAGCGGGTTCTCTCGGACCTCCCTGGGAGGGGAGCCTTCGAGGTGATGAAGAGTGTGCTGGCCACTGGTCTCAGCCAGCAGTCTGTTCCCTTAGCTCCTCCCTCTATAGTGCCTGTTGACATCTCTGCCACTTCTCTTGCTCCAGGACCCAGAGATCCTCCGCCTCAGGTTTCCCCACTGGGAATATCCCCCTCTTCCGAGGATTCTCCTGATTTGTCGGGAGATCCTCCGCGGAAGAGGACCTGTAAGAGGAAACACGTAGACTCCCCTGAGTCTATCACTTCAGATACTGACTTAGATGAGTCAGAGGGATCCCCAAGATCCCCCTCTGAGGATGTCTCCTTCTCAGACATCCTAGAACTCCTTAGACAGAGGGGAAACTGGCCCACCAATAATCCCTCTGAGGATGAGTCAGTATACTTGGAGGCGTTTGGATCTCGGCCCTCCACCTCCTGGGTGTCTCCGCCTTCCGACCCCCTTATGCAGGTTATTGCTCGAAAGGCGTGGGCTGCTCCTGATTCTGTAGAGCCAGTCCCTAGGAGGCCTTCTAAATTTATTACTGCCCCGTCGGGCAAGCTATTCCTCACAAAAGGTGTCCCCGCTGATGCCATGGTGGTGGCGGCGGCCACCAAGAAGGAACTTGCAGATCCTTCCGTACCTGTCCATCCTCCTAATAAGGACTCTAGGACTATGGATATGTATGGTAAGCGGATGTTTTCTTCAGCGACCTTTGCTATGCGTTCGCTGAACTACCTATGTCACTTCACCAGACTCCAAAGGGACATCCTTAAGGAGCTAGGTGAAGTTGTGCAGGATCCTACAGCTGCAGGGGCTCAGGAAAAAATCGCTTCGCAGCTAGGAATCCTTAACTCCATTGCAAACTCCTCCATGCGGCTGATATCATATGCTGCTGATGGAGCGAGTAGGGCCGCAGGTACAGGTGTGGCTCTTAAACACCAAGCCTGGATGCGGCTATGTAATTTTGCAGATCCCTTTAAGGCGTCCTTCACGAACTCTCCCTTTGATGGGTCAGCTTTGTTTGGCCCTCAAGTGAAGGAAACGTTGACCAGGTGTGAGCAGGACGGCAAAACTCTTTCTGCCGTAGGAGTCCGTTTTTCCACCCCTTCTAGACCTTACCCCAAAGGACAGAAGGGTGGTAAAATGTGGTTCCGCAAATCCCAAGGAGTCACGCCAGATTCACGTGGTCAGTTTACCCCTAGAGGCAACAGACGCCGCTCTAGAGGCAGAGGGGGTCCACAAAACCAGGGAAACAGAGAGTCTCTCTCTGATAAGCCCTTTCAGCATCCCTGAGATGTTGCCCGGCTGTCCCTCCTTGGAGGCAGTCGGGGGAAGACTATCGCTGTACCCAGAAGCCTGGCGTTCCCTCACTCAAGACAGATGGGTACAGTCGATCATATCCGAGGGTTACAAAATTCCTTTCGAGGAAAGTCCTTTCTATCCCTCAAATTCCCTTCCAGATGTACCACCCGGTCTAAGGGAAATTGCAGAGTTAGAAGTCTTAAAACTATTGCAAAAAAGAGCCATTCAGCCAGTTACAACAGACCATTCAGAGCCCGGAATCTACTCAAGGTTCTTTTTGGTCCCCAAAAAGACGGGAGACTGGAGACCAGTATTGGATCTCAGCAGACTCTTGTCTGTGAGGAAGACAAGATTTCGAATGGTCACTCTTCAGTCAATTCTGCCCTTCTTACAGAAGGACAACTGGATGTGCTCAATAGATCTTCAGGATGCGTACTATCACATAAAAATTCACAGACGCTCCAGGAGATTTCTCCGCTTTTGGCTGGGGTCCAGTCATTTCCAGTTCAGAGCCCTGCCCTTTGGTCTCACTACAGCCCCCAGAGTGTTCACCAAATGCATGGCAGTGGTCACGGCTCACCTGAGACGTCAAGGATTCCAGGTGTTTCCGTATCTCGACTGGCTCCTTTCAGCCACCACCAGGCATCAGCTTGTTCAAGCCAGGGATTACACAATAAATCTTTGTTCTCATTTGGGCATCTCGATCAACTTCGAAAAGTCATCCTTATCGCCCTGCCAGTCTATTACTTTCATGGGCGCAAACCTAAACACTGTTCGGATGTCAGCTACCCTTACAGATCAAAGAGTTTCAGACATTCAAATTCACATCAGGATCATTCTAGCCAACAAGAAAGTACAGGCCAGAATGGTTCTAAAGGTATTAGGCCTCATGGCTGCGGCCATTACTCTTCTTCCCCTGGCTCGCTTCTACATGCGCCTTCTTCAGTGGATGTTGTTCACTCAGTGGTCTTACCAACAACTTCCAATGCGTCACCAAATTCTGGTGACACAAATTTGCAAAAATCATCTTGCTTGGTGGATCACTTCTCCCCAGATTTACCAAGGCAGACACTTTGTACCCCCATCCCTGGTAGCCACTGTCACCACGGATGCCTCCCTGATCGGGTGGGGGGGTCATTATCAGGGCAGGATGGTTCATGGGACGTGGCAACCATTCGAGTACCACCTGCACATAAATGTCCTAGAGATGAGAGCAGTGCTTTTAACGTTGCAAGCCCTCAACGACTTTCTTCCCGTAGGGACAATTGCAGTCCACACAGACATGTCTGTAGTTTGGTATATCAACAAACAGGGCGGAACCAAGTCCTACCCCTTGTGTCGAGAAGCGCTCAGACTTTGTCAATGGGCGATCTTCTCTCATCGGTTTCTGGTAGCAACGCACATCCCTGGGAAAACCAACATTTTAGCGGACAGATTGAGCAGAGCTATTCTCATGCCTCACGAGTGGTCTCTCAAGCAATCTATAGTGGAAGAGATTTTTCTGGAATGGGGTTGCCCATGTTGCGATCTTTTTGCTACTCCCCAAAACAGCAAATGCCCAGACTTCTTCTCTCTCTTCCCTCTGCCAGGCCATTCCCCAGAGACGCTCTGACCCAGGATTGGCCCCAGGGACTTCTTTATGCCTTTCCTCCTTTTCCCCTGATCCCTCAAGTTATCCAGAAAGCAACCGTTTTGAGAGCCAAAATGATTCTCATTGCTCCTTATTGGCCTCGACAAATTTGGTTTCCGTTCCTCCATCGTCACCTTTTGGTGCAGCCGTGGCATCTGGACCCAGTGCCAGATCTTCTGATTCACCAATCCGGTCAGCTGCACTGGTCTCTCCCTTCTCTCAACCTCACAGCATGGTTGCTCCACTTCCTTCCTTAGCCAGGCTTCCTTTGATCTCTAACCCCGTTAGAGACATTCTAGTAGCTTCCTTAAAATCCTCTACCAGGAGGATTTATACAAGCAAATGGAAACGTTTCTCTTATTGGGCTAATGCCAAGAATATTGATCCCTTCACTGCCCCAGTTCAGGCAGTTTTGGATTTCTTAGCGGAGATTTTTCATGCAGGCTCCTCTTATTCCACAGTTAGAGTTCAATTGGCTGCTATCTCGAACTTTCATGTCGGGTTCGCAGATCACAATATTATGTCCCACAGGCTTTGTAGAGCCTTCTTGAAAGGAATTTTCCTACTGAAGCCTCCAGTCAGGAATCCTCCTCCTCAATGGGATCTAAATTTAGTGCTGACATCCTTGATTCTTCCCCCCTTCGAGCCAGCTGTTTCTTGCTCCCTGAAATTTCTTTCATGGAAAACCTTATTCCTAGTAGCGATTACATCTGCTAGGAGGGTGTCTGAACTTCATGCTCTATCGGTTCGACCCCCCCTATTTGGTCTTTCACAAAGACAGAGTTTCATTGAGAACTAATCTGACCTTTTTGCCTAAGGTCGCCTCAGACTAATTTGTATCAATCCATTGATCTCCCTGTATTTTTTCCAAACTATTCAAACAGATCGGAACAAAAACTACATTATCTTGATGTCCACCGCCAACTCAGATATTATTTGGACAGAACTAAACAATTTAGGAAATCCGATCAACTCTTTGTTTCCTATGCTGATAACAAGAAAGGCCTTCCTGTCTCAAAAGTGACCTTATCTAGATGGCTTTCTTCTGTCATCTCTGAAATTTATCGGCTCAGGGGAAAACAGCTGTGCTCAAAACCTAAAGCACATTCAACTAGAAGCTTAGCTACTTCTACAGCTTTTCAAGCTAGACTTCCTTTAGATACTATTTGTGCAGCAGCCACTTGGGCCACTCCTCATACTTTTGTTTCCCATTACAAATTGGACTTGGCCTCCAGGGACAGAGCCAGTTTTGGCTCTACAGTCCTCAAGAGTCTGTTCCATTGAGCCACCCAGGATAGAGGTGCTAGGGACGCGGTCCCATCAAGCAAGAATGAAGGCGAGATTGACAACTTAACATTAAGAAGTTATGTACCTACCATAACGTTCCATGTTAGTTGTCTTCTCTCGCCTTCTTTCTTGCGACCCTCCCTCCTTCCCCCAGGCCTGGACAGACCTTTTTCTACAAAGAATTTTTATGCTGAAGGCCATTCAGAGCTGGTCCTTCTTCCATCCTGCAGGTTTTTCTTTCTTCCTTTGGGAAGTGTTCATGCTTGGTGCTATTGCCCTTTTGTCATTAAACGAGATCTGGGTACTTACTGCCTTGCATCATGGGATATGGAGCTGCCTCGAGCTGGTAAAAGTGACTCTCGAGCTTAGCAAGTGCCGAGTCGGAGCCGAGGATCGGCTCCGAACCCCATCAAGCAAGAAAGAAGGCGAGAGAAGACAACTAACATGGAACGTTATGGTAGGTACATAACTTCTTATTCCCATCATTCCTTGCCTAAAGACAGAGTTCCTTTGGTGGGCAGAGACCTGCTAACACAACAAGGGACTCCCTTTCACTCACCCCCCGCCGCCCAAACCCTGACAACAGAAGCATCAGACTATGCATGGGGGCTCACATGGCAGGCAAATGCATTCAAGGCAAATGGAGCCCAAGACAAATGCACCTGCATATCAATCAAAAAGAAATGTTAGCTGTACAGAATGCACTGACAGCCTTCAAATACCTTATCCTTCAAGGACAACTCTTGATAAAGACAGACAACAGTTATGTAGTACATAAACAAGCAGGGGGAACTCATTCCTACCCACTCTGCAGGTTAGCCATGGCTCTGTGTAACACAGCCTTGAGCAATCAAGTGCACCTTCAAGCTAAATTCCTGCCAGGCAAACTAAATTCACTGGCAGACTTAAGCAGAAATCTACTGGACCCACACCAGTTGAAAATGGAACCCAAATCATTCAAGCTTCTGATTCACAGGTGGGGGCACCAGAGGTGAACCTCTTTGCCTCCCCCCAGGACCATCAATTGAGCAAATTTTGCACCAGAACTCACCACAGCCAAGCATGGAAAGTGGATGCCCTGTCCTTTACATGGGAAAACCTCTCAATCTATGCCTTTCCCCCTCTGCCCCTCCTCTCAGAAGTACTACTCAAGGTCAAATGGGAGAAGCCAAGGACAATCCTGATTGCACCAGACTGGCCACACCAGCACTGATGCCCAGTGTTACACAGTCTGACAGTAGTACCACCCTGGCACCTACCTCAGACCCCTTCCCTGCTGTCCCAGCAGGAGGGCCAGATTTTGCATCCTCCGCTGCAAACCCTGAACCTAGCAACCTGGCTCATTCCCTGAATATATCACCAGCAACACTCCGCAAACAGGTGTGTATGTCATCCTTGAGGCCAGGAAGCCTAGTACTTGGAAATCCGATTCAGAAAAGTGGAAAAGGTACTGTTCTTGGAGCCAGTCTCAGGGGAAAGGACACAATCGTGCCCAACTTACCTCAAATCCAAGATTATCTAGCAAAACAGCTCCACAAAGACCTAACCTTCTCTTCAATTAAGATTAATGCCTCTGCCATCTCAGCTCATTACAATACTGAGCCACCCCTCTTCTGTCACCCTCTGGTCAAACAGTTCCTGAAAGGAGCTAACAATTTAAGACCCCCCCGAGGAGAGCTCCCACTCCTGCCTGGGACATTAAGTTTGTATTGGAGAAGCTCACGCTTCCCCCCCCCCCTTTGAGCCTGCTGGTACAGCAGAGTTAAAATTCCTCTCTTGGAAAACAGCCTTACCTCTAGCCATCACTTCCGCAAGAAGAGTGTCTGAGTTGCAGGCCTCTTATGGCTGTTGAACCCTTCATTATCTTCCACGTGGACAGGGTTTCCCCTCAGGACTAACCCATCATGTATGCCCAAGATGGTGTCTAGTATGGCTTTAAACCAATCCATCCATTTACCAACTTTTTTCCCTAATACTCATAATAAAGGGGAAAGGATCCTGCACTCCTTGGACGTGCACCAGCAGCTTAGGTTCTACCTTGACAGGACTAAACCTTTCAGAAAATCTGACCAGCTGCTAGTCAGCTTTGCTACACGGGCAGAGGGCAAGGCCATTTCAAAGCAAACCTCTCCAAATGGATAGCACACTGCATCCATTTCTGCTACAAACACCGTGGAAAACCTACCCCACAGGGGATCAGAACCCATTCTACTAGGGCTACTTCAACCTCTACAGCATTTCTGAGGTGAGTCCGTACCAGGGACATCCTGGAAGCTGCAACTTGGAGTGCTGTACACACCTTCACCAAACATTACCACTTGCCTATTTGTCCAAATCCAGAGCTGCTAGCCAGCCCTAATACTTCTTGACTGCCTCCTCCCTTTCTCAGCTTTGGGAGTCAACCCAAGTGTGATGACTGCAACAGTGAAACATGAACATAGTACAGTTGTGTACACTTACCATAAATGTAGATGTTCGAATGTATTCACTGTTGCAGCCATTTTTACCCTCCCTCCAGCCCTCTGACTTTTCTATACTTTCTACCTATCCTCTTTTTTGGCCATATTTTATGGCAATGGTATTTACTTTTTACTGGAGGTCTTCCACACCATGTAATTGCTTTCTATTTTGGGGGCTCCTGACATCTGGGGCAAGAAAAACTGATGTAATGGTGTCAGCTGCATGTTTTATACCAGACGTCATGGAAGAAGCGACAGCATCCGACGCAGAAATCCCAAGACTCTGGTATTCGGGCCGACTGAGGGCTAACTGCAGGCAGATAACCCAAGTGTGATGACTGCAACAGTGAATACAGTGTACACAACTGTACTTTCTTTCATTCTTCTTGCTTTGTCTTAAGATCTATAAGGCAGAAAACTCTATCTCGGGTATTGTTGGCTGAGTGGAGCATTATGGGTAGAGGGTGGAGCTCAAGAATTGGTTCCAAAGTCTAGTGCATGCAGTGAGTCGGCTCAGAGGTCTGATCCGGTACATGTACATTCTACTGGCAGTTTTAGGTTAACTCATTTAATCCTGCACAGCATGATAAACACCTTTGCTTCCTGAGGTCTTCTAAGCTAGAAAACCACTTGCTTTCTGAGAGATTTTCTGCCCAAGTCATTACTGAAACCACATCTCATTAGATTTATGATGTCTAATATATATAGTGAGTTACAAAAAAAATTAAATTTGGCAGTTATTTGGTAGACAGTGGGCTATTCACTGGCATTGGTATCAAAGTTCTGTCTGTAGATGATGATTTTATACCACATATTTATGAAAGAAACTGTATTTTGTTTGCCAAAGCAGAAGGTTATTTCTCTACAAGTATGCAAGATCGATAATCTGTGTGGAAATTGTTCACCTTTCCAAGAGCTTTCCAAAGATGCATGACAAGAGGAGGTAGCTTAGTGCTGTTTAACGATTTCCTGAATCTGTACAAATTATGCATGTAATAATTTCATAATATTTCAAAACAATACTAAACTGCAAAACTGTTTGTGTTGTATGGCAAGTATCCACGCCAGCATTGTGAGCCTTAATGTTTTGTATAAGATGACACCATTCATTTATGAGTTTACTTAGCGGGTCTACTTGTGCCTATTGGTACCATCGGTAAATCCTTTCTGGGTGCTGCATCCCACAGTGTTATACAGATAGGAGTTGGACTGCACTACAGCTATTCTCTAGGCAGCCACCATCGGATTATATGCTTTGTAAGTGACCATAGAAGGGCTTGCCGGGCATGCAACACAGAATTAGCACTATTTCTCCAAGTAGCATAGCTCCACCCTGTCTGTCTAAATAGATAGCTCCTAATAGGTCCCCACAAGGGATTCACTAGTAGATGAGCCACATGATATACCCCTCAACTGATTCTTTTGGGAAAAACAAGCAGGCTGCAGCTGTTCCCTCTCCACCTGGCTCCATCAGTGTTTGGGTCACCACACAAGCCCAGGCTGGCTTTAATCTTTGGGGTCCTTTCCTCTATGTCATCAATCATCACTCTGTCTGTACTGCTCAGTGAGGCTTTAAGGCCTAAGAGATGGCTCTTTTTTGTAGTATAAAGTACTGATAATTTATATTTATGCAGGCTTATTGGTTCTTGCTGTCCAACAGGTGTTATGTAATGCATTTAGTCTTGAATTAATCTGTAGCAAGTCTTTGGGAAAGTAGTGACACATCAGTCCAGAAAGTTTAATGATGCTTCTAACAGCAAATGCTTATGTATAGGTATGAACTACCTTTTCTTAATTAAAAAGACTGACATTTAGAAGCCCCTGTGCACAGCTGAATAATTGGTCTTAGCAAAATTGTGCAAGCACTGATGAGTATTTAGTTTGTTGTAGTTGTTTGCAAGGCTCCCTGGTGATCTAACCATTTCCCCAGCCAAATGTCACCCACTTTCAACAAGTAATTTAGTGCATCTACAAAGCATTCCTGATTTTCTCAGTCTTTTGTTAACATGTTAGATATCATATTTGCTATGTGCATTTGTACTGTTAAAAACATTTTTTAAGCATCACAGATGTGTCTTTTTGGAAGAAGTCATTGATGTCTGAGAAGTGATTCTTGAAAGGTAATGCTGGCTGCAGAGCTGATTAAAGAATTAAGCGTTTTTTTGCATGAATTTTTAAACTATCCATGTGCTAGCTTTTTATTTAAGCAGATGTTCTATTTCTCTGCTCGAGTTCAGTGGCATGATTGTTTGCATGATATAATGCAGCTTTCTTACTAGCTTTTATTTTATCTTTAAATAATGATTGCTTTTCTGAGCACGTATGAGCATGTGACATGTACCAGGATGTAAATCCTTTACTGTGTTTTCTGCTAGGTCTATTTGGATGGTGAAGTTGCCAACTACAATGCTGAACAGCTGTCATCAGAAGCTTTCTCCAGCAATAACTTGACTAATTCTAGTTCCTTAACTCTGCATATGGTTGGCACACCGTCTGTTGACTCTCTGCTACAGGTTTGTGTCTGCTTTCTTTGGTAACTCTTACCTATGTTTTGCTTGCATTCTGCATGGTTTTGAGATTATGTAAACAGAGGGTAAGAGGTATTGTGGGTGGTGATTGCATGTTAACTCACATTTTTCAGTCTCTCATCTGTACAATTAGAAGTTGACTGTAGGTGTTGAAGGTCTGAGTGTGACATATGTATATGACTGTTGCCTACCATATGACTTTGCCTTCCTTGAACCTCCCCTTTAATAGCGTACTTAATCTATATCACTAAGCAGACATTCATGTGTCTCTATTATCCTGTCTTTAACATAGAATTTATGAAGTTTAATGTTGAATTATCCCCTTCTACCTGCCATTATATGTAGTTTTCTCCTTCCACCTTTTGTCCTTTCTCTTCAGTTTCATCTCTGACCACTTTTTCTTAGAAGTACACCATGACAGTATTCTTTTTTTCGTCTTCTGGTGTTTATCTTCTAAGCTTTTAGTCCTTTGTTCATCTCCTTTATTTTTCTGACTTGTTTGGTAACCGTCTGTTGTGTGCATTTTCACATTATCTTGATCTTTGACTTGTGGAAGTAGTCTGCAAGTAATTATGACAGACACATACTTATTCTCCTCTGGTCTCCTCCACACCTCCAAGTATGTCTTTTCTTGTGTTTCCCCCATCAGAATATGTATGTTTTCAAATTATTTATCCTTCAAATCATAGCTGTCAAGCTACTTGCCCCCATTCCAAGCTTCAGCAAGTCACAGTGTAGGCTGTACCATCCATCCTGGATAGCTGTGCCAGTTTTGGTGCTCTCAACGATTATGTTCATTTTGTTTTTTAATTCTTCTGTGATGTTTCATATCCTAAGAAGGAGTTGGTCCTAAACTACATCATGAAGCAGTCCACTAGTTGCAGACTTCTCAACTAATATCATCCTCCCAGCTATCACCATGTGTTAATTTGTTAGTGATCTCAAAACTAGCTTTTTCTTTAAAATTATCCAGTATACAATGTGTTATTTAGAATAAGCATAAAACTTATGATAAATGCAAAACATGCATTGACATCAGGCATTTCAAACACAAAAATGCATTTCTTAACTGGATAACATGCTGGGGACACACATCCCCTTCTCAGGGGCAACCTGAGAATAAGGTCTCGTTTAAGTGACTTGCTTAGTGTCCCACAGGCTCTATTTGCTTACTGAGTGAATCAAACCCAGTACAGTTATAGGGTCTAGGTTGAGCAGCACAGTCTTATACCTGAGCTCCAAACTGCCAAATGATTGCAATAAAATATTTGAATTATACAATTTGTGATGTAGAACAACTATCAACTATTCACACGAAGCAATAGAAGTCTATTACTTCTTGATAGCATGGAGTCTGGTATTTGCAAGTAAAGTACTATATTGTTCAATGATGATCAATGAGAATGTAATTTGTTTAATGAGAGAACAATGTGCTTAACTGTAGCACAAAGATGATTATGTAATGTTAGCACATTTTTCCTTTTATGTTAACTTAATGTCCATGAACAGTTGTGATATGCATGGTTCCATCTGATGACTACAGTACACTTCTCTCGTGCTATTTTTTTTTCCAGCAGAGGCAAGCTAACAATGTCATAATACGCTGCTCATTTTGGTGGAAGTCGGGGCTTCATCCCTGTATGTCTTTGAGCTAGCTGATTTCCAAGTAAACTTGGAACTTACTAAAGTGACAAAAACTGGGTAGTAACAGTCTAAACAGATGTTCATCGTGTTTCACTGTTGCAGTCATTACAACTGGGTTATCCTGCTGGCAGGCTACCCGCAGTCAGCCTGAATTCCAAAGTCTAGGTCCGGCGTTGGTTGCTGTCACCTCCTCCCTGACGTCAGCGCACCAGGGGTATAAGATACAGCTGATGCCATTTTCTTCAGTCTTTCTTGCCGAGTGATTCCCGAAGCAAAAGCAGTTTGCAAGTGCTGGTCGGCCGACTCCTGAGATTTTTAAATTCGAATTTCAGATCTGAAGTCTTAGAGCTAAGTACCCCGTTGGGGAAACTTTTTTCTTGCTCCAGACCGATGTCAGAAAAAGTTAATAATTGTATTTCTTGTGGGAAGCAAATACCTCATAAGGATTTTCACTCTTACTGTATTCCTTGCCTAGGCCCTGACCACGACATTGCTAGTTGTCGGTTTTGTGCTAGATGTAACCAACGCATTATTAAGCGTCGGTATGATTTTGCATTTCATTACTTTGGCAGAAGATTCAATTATATAATGCCGTCGGAACAGCCGACTACCGGAGTTTATAAAAAGCGCAAAGAAAAGGACAGGCATCCGAGGTCCAAAACCGACGACGAGGCTTCCGCTAGGCCTGCCGCCGGTTCACCGGTTCTCAGTGAGGTGCTTTCGCAGCCCCTGACGCCCGCTACCTCAGAGCCACAGACCGCTTCCGACTCACACATGGAGCTGACTAGGCCGCTGGAAACTCAAGGTATAGGACACTCGGAAACTATTCCCTCAGATGGGTCCAGAGCCGCTGAGCAGGCATCGGCTTCTGAGGGTGTTTTCAGGCCTACACAGTTATATGTGAAACCTACTTCAGCTTCAAAGGTAAAGACTAAAGCAGCTCTAAAGACAAAGAAACAAGTACAGCCTTCTCCTGGACAGGCCACCATGCCTAAAAAAACAGATGCTTAAAATGGCCGAAGACCTAATTACTTTGATCAGGGGTTCCCATCCCCCTCCTGATAAGAGACCTAGGCAAGAGATAGAATATTAATCTTCAGATCAGGTTTCCATTTCCTCTGATTCCTCTTCTGAACAGGAATATTCTCTTCCTCCCTATGAGGATTCTGATGTTGAAGAATCTATCCCTTCAGCCTCTCATCCTGAGGATTATTCTTTTGGGGAGACTCTACATACTATGAGGGAGCATTTCCACTGGGAGAGCCAAGATTACTCAGAATTCAGGAAAAGGTTCAGACTTCTTTTTATTACCTCAGCACAGGCCCCTTGCTATCCCACCTGTTTTAGACATTGTAGATGATGTATTTTCAGAGTCCAGTCTGTCTCCAGACTCTTTACCACCAGCTCCTGTTAAGCCATACAGGTACTACAGGGTTCCTGACGCACATAAATTTCTTTATAAAAACCCTGCTGCTGACCCAGAAACTATCTCTCAGGGTCCCAAAGGAGTCGAGGCTTCCACTGCAAAAACCCTATCCCCTCTGATAGGGATTCTAGGGCCCTGGATAGATGGGGGAAAAAGATTTATACTTCTGCTACCTTGGCTGTAAGAGCTTTAAATTGCCAATTTCATATGCTTAAATATCAGCAATATCTTATGTCACTGCTTAAACAGCAAATGTTGACAAATTCAGAATGTGCAGAAAACAAAGAAATGCAGGATTTATTGCATGCAGCTGAACAAGTGGGAAAGCATACTTTGCAATGTGGTTTTGATTCTCTAGAGGCCTCCTGCAGGGCCGCTGCTACAGGTTCTGTCATTAGGAGGGCATGCTTGGTTAAAAGAACAGAATCTGCCTGATCATGTTAAAGCAAAACTATTAGATGCTCCATTACAGCATGATACTTTGTTTGGTGTTAAAGCAGAAGAGGTTTTAAGAAAATGAAGGACAAAGCTAAATCTATGCAAACAGTCAAGGATTTTTGCAGGTACAGCTTCTCAGATTTAGCAGGAACTGGCCTACAAAGAAGTGGTCCTTTCCAGTGTCAGACAGTTGAAGAATGAATGAAAATAACGTCGGATAAAAAAAAGTATGTACTCGCCATAACGTTCAGTCTGTGTTGTCCATTTACATTCTTTCTCAACCTCCCAACCATCAACCCCCTCCTTTGCTCTAATCTTTGAAACATCAAAGGATGTTGCAGGAACTGTTCCTTTGAGCCCCAGATTCTGTTATTTCTGATTATCCACTACTTTGTAGGTCTGTGGACATCAAACTAGGTCTGAGGCATGTAAGGTGACTGGGACATTCTTGGTAAAGAGAGGAGCTTGAGAGTTTCAGTGTTTGTGATCTGGAAGAAGTGGCCTAGTCAGATCCAAACCCAACAGTTGAGAGGAAGAATGAAAATGGACAACACAGATGGAGCATTACAGTAAGTAACTACTTTTTAGCCCCCTTGGCCAACCTTGCTGCGACCTCTGCCTTCCACCTAAACAACAAGCTCAGCAGTCAGTTTGCCCTCATCCGTCCACAGATGCAGTCACCAAGATGTGCTCTAGTCCTAGTCTCATATGCATTCCCACCAATACTTCTTTTGACAAAATTCATACAGAAAGCCACAAGTTGCGAGACCAAATTGATCATTGTCATTCTGGCCCAGCAGGTTTGGTTCCTGTTTCTTTGGCCCCGTTTGCTGCACCCACCCTGACTGCTGGATCTTTAGAGTTACCCATCCATGATGCTTCTACTGGATCTACAAGCCCTAAATTAACCACATGGTTTCTACAATTTTAGCGATAATCAGAGATGCCAGACAGTCGTCTCCAGTAGTTTACATAATTTCTTATCAAAAGTAGTCAACCAAAAAGACTTGTAAAAGTAAATGGAGATTATTTTCTATTTGGGCATTATTGAAAAGACTAGATCCTTTTTCTGCCCCCCCCCCTCGATACTGGAGTTTCTATCAGAACTTTTTCAAGGTTGTAGTTTTTTTTACCATCAAAGTTCAAATGGCTGCTATTTCAAATTTTCACATAGCCCGCAAATTGCTCTTCCATTGCTTCTCTTAGGATATCAGGAGCTTTCCTCAAAGGAACCTTTTTACTGAGGCCTCCAATTCAGGATCCATTTCATCTGTGAAATATTACAGTTTCTCTCTATTCATCATCATCAGCCCCCTTTCTACATGAAGTTGGGATATTGTGTTAACTGTCGCCATATCTCTCAGTTCAGTGCCACACTCCTGCCTTTTTTGACACTCCTGTCTCAGAGCTTCTTTCACACAATCTATCCACTTCTTTGCTGGTCATCTTCATTTCTTTCTTACTTTATTCCTGTCTGTCCCAAATCATCTTCAACAGATTATCTTTTGCTTATCTGCACATCACCATAACCTATTCTGTTTGACCTTTTCTGCAATTGGAGCTACTTTGGCATCTGCTGTTATGTCCTCATTTCTTCATCTGTCCCACAGTGTATGTTCTACCACCCTTCTTAGGCACCTCATTTCCATCACCTCTAGCTTCCTCATCTGCTCTGCCTTTACTGCCCATGTTTCTGTACCGTACAGTAGTACTGGTCGCACCACTGTCTTGTGCACCTTACTTTTCAAGTTTTTTGGCATTTTTCTGTCATGGACTACACCTGAGACTCTGCCAGTTGGCTGCAGCCCCCCTTATTCTAGCATTGACTATTTCAGACTTCCCTTTTCCTCAACCACCTCTCCCAGATACTTGGAGCTGTTTACCTGTTCCACTATCTTCCCTTCTATCACAATTCTCAGCTTCTTCTGATTTCCCCAATTTGCTGCCTTTACCATGGTCTTCCCTTTGCTTAGTTTCATCCCATGTGCCTTCAGTTTTGCATTACATTCCCCTATCCTTTGCTGAAACTCTCAGAACTAAACCTCTCCTCTTCCACTAACTCCTGGTTTGCTAGTAACCTTAATGATCAATTTCATTCTGTTAAATGGTTCTCTACAGCTTCTTCTGCTTTGCTTGTCAAGATGGGCATACCTCAAGGGTCAATCATTGGCCCATTACTGTTTAACATCTTTATCAATCTACTGTATACGTCATGTCCACAGTCTTCACTGGTGCAGTATGCAGATGACTTGATAGTTATCACCGTAGCAGATTCTCCCTCTGACCTAAATGCAATGAGACTGAAATCCTTCTCAATTGAAAATTAGCTCACATTAATACCAGTTAATTCTAAATCCAAAAAAGACCACTTCTACGTTTCAGCCCCAGAATCTGAGTGCACAAAATTACACTTGGCCTCATAATACCATAAGTGCTTTGAATGTTAATAATGCTTCTATCTTGGCCACGGAGGAGACCGCCACTCCCCCAGTAGTGGGTGGAGATGATCCTGTGATGACAGCGAGTATACAGACTAACGAAAGAACGTGCAATTCTGTATGCTCAGATTTTGTCAATTTAACAGGTGTTGCTTCCTGTTCTCTGCAACAAGATGTTCGGAGGAAGGTTCCATCTGAGAAGCAGGTTTTTGGGAGCCTTCATTTACCACTACCAATAAAACAAGTGCGACAGAGCGATCTCAACAGAGGAAGACGCTTGAGCAGAGGAAGGAAAAGAGGTCGACAGTTCCACGACGAGTCAACGACATGAAACCTCAAACGGATGTGGAACATGGCAGAGAGTCCTTAATTATTAATCTCTCTGATAAGGTACCGTTTCAAGCAGAAATTTCTTTGTTGGAAAAAGACTTAATTTTATACCTGCTGAGAGGTCTGAGTTGTCTGTTGTACTAAATTTGCGATTGTTTGCTCGCAACGTTTCACTTAAGCTATGTTTTGCAGACAGTCATTGCAATGATGTGTTTTTTTAAGAAACCTAGCGTTTTTCAACCTAATATTGATTCAGTAGTTGAAGTATTTGTAAAGAAATGTGAAGATGAATTATTTGCTTGCCTTTCTTGTTCCCAGGGTGATAATTCTAAGGGGAATGGGCATGATTTTTGTAATTTAACCAAGGAAGAGCAGTCTGCAATACAGTCACTTCAGTCTGATTATTCTATAGTTATTAAAAAGGCAGATAAAGGTGGCGCCACTGTTTTAATGACTCGAGATTTTTATGTCGGATCTAGTCATAGAATGTTAGCAGATTTAAATGTTTATGATAAAGTGGATGAAGATTTTATATGGGATGTACAATGTTCTATTTTCTTTACAATACGTGTCTGTTTAGATAATTTTTATATCACTGAGCAATTTGCTGATTATTTGAATGTGCAACATCTTGTGATACCAGTGTTTCAGGGACTCCCAGAAGTGCATGAAAACTTGGTTTCACCACCTCTGAGACACATAGTTTCGGGTAGGAAGTGGCTCATTAAGCCATTTTCTATATATATATATATAGACAAGCAGCTACGACCCATTCTTAATGAAATATCTACTGTACTCAATGACACTAAACAATGTTTGATGGACCTTAGTTAGTTTGTGAATGGAAATACAATTAATTTAGATAGTGTTCTTTTAGTAACTCTAGATGTAGAGTCACTTTTCACTTGTATTCCGAATCTGGAAGGTTTGTATGATTGTCTTTTCTCACTCTACACAGTAGCTATGATGTCAAACAAATAGATCTTATTTGTCTATTTTTGAAATTGGTGCTCACTAACAATGTGTTCTTGTTTCAAAGAGAATACTTTTTACAAAAAGTTGGCGTAGCTATGGGCACTTTGTGTGCCAATAGCTACGCCAACATGGTGTTAGCACAATGGGAAGGAAAGTTTGTGTTTGATTGTCAGTTTACTTCTAAGGTACTGTTCTACAGAAGGTTTGTTGATGACGTGGCCTTACTATTGGGGTGGGGGACTGAGAATGAACTAGGAGATTTTATTGATCATTTGAATAGTGCTACTAGTTTCCTAAAGTACACTAGCACTGTGTCCTCCTCTGAGATTATTTTTCTTGATGTACGTATTACTGAAGATCATCATCATCATCATCATCATCTTCTTTCGGCTGTTCCCGTTAGGGGTTGCCACAGCAGATCACCTGTTTCCATTTCTTCCTGTCCTCTTGCATCTTGCTCTGTCACACCAACCACCTGCATGTCCTCTCTAACCACATCCATAAACCTTATCTTAGGCCTTCCTCTTTTCCTGTTACCTGGTAGCTTCATCCTTAGCATCTTTTTCCCAATATACTCAGCATCCCTCCTCAGCACATGTCCAAACCAACGTAATTGTGCCTCTCTGGCTTTGTCTCCAAACCTTCCAACCTGGGCTGACTCTCTAATATACTTATTCCTAATCCTGTCCACCCTCATCACACCCAATGCAAATCTTAACATCTTTAATTCTGCCACATCCAGCTCAAACTCCTGCCTTTTTGTCAATGCCACTGTCTCCAGCCCATATAACATAGCTGGTCTCACTACCCTCTTGCAGACCTTCCCTTTCACTCTTACAGGTACTCATCTGTCACAAATCACTCCTGACACTCTTCTCCACCCACTCCATCCTGCCTGTACTCTCTTCTTCACCTCTCTTCCACACTCACCGTTACTCTGAATTATTGACCCCAAGTATTTAACCTCATCCACCTTTGCCACCTTTACTCCTTGCATCCTCACCATCCCTCTATCCTCCCTCTCATTCACACACATATATTCTTAGTCCTGCTGACCTTCATTCATCTTCTCTCTAGAGCATATCTCCATCTCTCCAGGGTCTCCTCCACCTGTTCCCTACTCTCACTACAGATCACAATGTCATCTGCAAACATCATAGTCCATGGGGACTCCTGTCTGATCTCATCTGTCAACCTGTCCATCACCAGTGCAAATAAGAAAGGGCTCAGAGGTGATCCTTGATGTAACCCCACCTCCACCTTAAACACATCCGTCACTCCCACCGCAGACCTCGCCACTGTCACACTACCCTCGTACATATCCTGTACCACTCTTACATACTTTTCTGACACTCCTGACTTCCTCGTACAATACCACAACTCCTCTCTAGGCACCCTGTCATATGCTTTCTCTAAGTCTACAAAAACACAATGCAACTCCTTCTGACATTCTCTGTACTTCTCCATCAACACTCTCCGAGCAAAGATCGCATCTGTAGTGCTCTTTCCAGGCATGAAACCATACTGCTGATCACTAATCATGGCGTCTCTTCTTAACCTTGCTTCCACTACTCTCTCCCATAACTTCATGCTGTGACTGATCAATTTAATCCCGCTGTAGTTACTACAGCTCTGCACATCACCCTTATTCTTAAAAATCGGTACCAAAACACTTTTTCTCCATTCCTCAGGCATCCTCTCACTTTCCAAGATTTCATTAAACAATCTGGTTAAAAACTCCACTGCCACTTCACCTAAACACCTCCATGCTTCCACAGGTATGTCATCTGGGCCAACAGCTTTTCCATTCTTCATTCTCTTCATAGCTATCCTTACTTCCTCCTTGCTAATCCATTGTACTTCATGATTCACTATCCCTACATCATCCAACCTTCTCTCCATCTCATTCTCTTCATTCATCAACCCCTCAAAGTACTCTTTCCATCTCCTCAACACACTCTCCTCCCGTGTGAGTATGTTTCCCTCATTATCCTTTATCACCTTTACCTGCTGCACATCTTTCCTAGCTTGGTCCCTCTGTCTAGCCAATCGGTACAGGTCCTTTTCTCCCTCCTTAGTGTCCAACCTTTCATACAACTCTTCATATGCCTTATCCTTAGCCACCTCTCTCTTTGCCATGCACCTCATCTCCTTATACTCCTGTCTACTGTCTTCATCTCTCTGACAATCCCACTTCTTTGCCAACCTCTTTCTCTGTATACTCTCCTGTACTTCCTCATTCCACCACCATGTCTCATTGTCGTCCTTCCTCTGTCCAGATGTGATACCAAGCACCTTTCTAGCTGTCTCCCTTACTAGCTCTGCTGTAGTTACCCAGCTATTTGGTAACTCTTCGCTGCCACCCAGTGCCTGCCTTAACTCATCCTTGAACTCCACCTCACAATTACCCTTTTTCAATTTCCACCATTTGATCCTTGGTGCTGCCCTCACACTCCTCCTCCTCTTCTTGATCACCAACGTCATCCTAGAAACCACCATCCTATGCTGCCTAACAACACTTTCTCTGGTCACCACTTTACAGTCTCCAATCTCCTTCAAACTGGCCCTCCTACACAAGATGTAATCCACCTGTGTGCATCTTCCTCCACTCTTGTATGTCACCCTATGCTCCTCCCTCTTGTTAAAATACTTATTCACCACAGCCATGTCCATCCTTTTCGCAAAATCCACTACCATCTGACCTTCTGCATTCCTTTGTTTAACACCATACCTACCCATCACTTCCTCATTCCCCTCTGTTCCCTTCACCGAAATGCCCATTGAAATCTGCTCCAATCGCCACTCTCTCACCCTTGGGTACAGTCCTCACCACTTCATCCAATTCACTCCAAAATTTTTCTTTCGCATCCATTGCACACCCAACTTGTGGAGCATATGCACTAACAACATTCATCATTACACCATCAATTTCCAGCTTCATAAACATCACTCTATCTGACACACTTTTTCACCTCCAAAACACTATTAGCATACTTGTTCCTTCAGAATAACTCCTACGCCGTTTCTCCTCCCATCCACACCGTGATAAAACAATTTGAACCCACCTCCGATGCACCTAGCCTTACTCCCCTTCCATCTGGTCTCTTGCACACACAATATACCAACCTTCCTTCTGTCCATCATATCAGCTAGTACGTATAACTGAAGATGAGATGTCTAATTTGTCTACCACTCTCTGTAGGAAGCCATGTAGGAAGAACAATATACTTAGACGGGATAGTATGCATCCCGCACATGTGTTCAAGAATATTATGAAAACTCAAGGAATGAGGGTATCCCGACCTAATAGTACATTAGATGGTTTCACTACTGACTTGGAAATGATAGCACAAGATTTTGAGTGTAGAGGCTATAGTAAAAGAGACAAGAAGGATGAGATCAGGTGCAATGTCACAGAGGTCTACAACAGCACACCCTTATTTTTCAGATGTCCCCCATGTGGAACAGCATGGTGAGAAAATGAGTTCACAGAGTCTCCCATAGTATTACCTTATGCCAGTGATTTTAGGAAAATTAGACAGACAATAGATGCTAATTGGAATATTCTGACCATGGATGACAGGATTAAGAATATCGTGGGCACAAAACCACACTATACCTATAAAATCAAAAAAATCTCTTAAGCGTCGTCTTTGCTGTAGAGACTATGAGCCCACTTAGATTGCCGTAGATGTGCCTTCAAGATTGAATAGCAGTCGTCCATTTGGATCCATAAGCCTTGTACCTCTATTGATGCTTCAAATTAATTTATACATCCTATATCAAAGCAGAGATTTGTATTTAAGGTGTCAGCTAGTTGTAAGACTCTAAATATTATCTATTTAGCTACGTGTGTGGCATGTGACAGTTTTTATGTTGGTAAGTCCAACAGAATGCTCTATGAGCAGATTCGTGAGCATAAATATGCCATGAGACGAGCTGATTTAACCATTGCTCTTGCTAAACATGTATATGAGTCGGGTCCATCACATTTTTTTATGTTTAAAGTTATTGCGACAGTTAATAAGGGTCCCAGAGGTGGTGATTTGGTGAATTTTACAGAGGAAAGGGAACTATACTGGATTTGCAAGTTTCTCTCTGATAGAAAGCCTGGTATAAATAACAAGGTTTCTTTAAGACCGGTTCTTAGATCCAGGGATTTGCATAGATATTTTTATAATGGTTCATAGATTAGTACTAAGCTAACTGCCCTTGTGAGCCATTTTAAGCCTAGCCAATTATCCCTTGTGAGACTCAAACCCTGCACCTTGTGTTTGTAAGACAAACACCTTAACCATTAGGCCACCCTGACTGTTGTGGATTGGTTAATGTGCATTTTAAATTTCTGAATAAAAGCCTGAATATTTCAGTCTGAAGAAGAACTGTGAGTTTGAAAGCACTGTGTTTTTTTGCTGCAAATAAAAGTGAGTTGTTTTAAGCCATGGTTGTAGAACTTTTCGTTCTCTACTGTTTGCTATTTTGGAATTATTGGAAAGTTCCAGCTTCATCTTGGTGAGAGGTCACTTTTTACTTGCTTCCTACAATCTTCTTCTTCTTTATTTCGACTTTTCCCAGTTAGGGGTCGCCACAGCGGAACTCCGGTCCGCTAATGATTGGCAGTAGATTTTTACGTACTGACTTGCCAGGCCTGACGCACAACCTTCAACGAAGGTACGCCCATTCACGCATGTCTCCACACAGAAGACGCTCTGAGAATCGAACAGGACAACGTCTTGCTGTGAGGCGACAAACTTGCTTCCTACAATAAAGTTGAAAAATTCACAGCTGACTATTCCTGCCACTCGCATCACTGCCTTGCTCTTAAAAGGTTAAACTGACTGGAATTTCTGCACCCATCTGCTTCTCTCTCAACTTCAGAGGATTCATTCTATTTTATATGTGCCTTCCTTCTGTCCTAACATTGCCTCTGTTGTCTCCCTCTACTCCCCTCCTAGGTCTCTACGAAGCTCTGAACAAAACCTTAAAATTTACAAGCCTAAAACAAAAACAGGGCAAATCCTGTACAGCTACTCCCCAGTTCAATCCTGGAATAAACTTTGTTTAAATATTAGAAGTATCAATCACCCACTTAAATTGAATGCTGCTATTAAAAACTAACCAACAAGCACATGGATGTGCCACTTTAACTACCCCCCTTGAAGGATCACCCCACACTCCTCTCCTCCCTCTTACCAAATTCCCTCTATTTCTTTTATTCAGTGTCATGCAATGAAAATGGTATCTCTCTATCTACAGCGACTATTCAGCTCATCTTACTGAAGCAATTCAAGAACATTTCTCTGAAAAGGTTGTACAGCTTACTTTCTTTGATGTAAAAATGTGTATACTGTCGGGGAGATTTAATCATGTATTGCATACATCTGTTTATTCTCTTAATTTTGATGTATTTGTGTTTATTTTATGCTTTATTATTGTTTTTACACTTGTTTTTTACTTGATTTTTGTAATTGTGGAGGGTTTCTCTCCAGACCTCTGCTGAAAAAAGGGTATTTGTCTTAGCCGGACTAACCCGGTCAACAAGTGTCAAATAAATAAATAGAAATAAGTAAAAATTTCTTCCACAGAGTCTGCCTGTAGTGCCCCATCGTCTGCATACAGCAACTTTGTTGATATGTCCCCCTCCAACCTATTTGCTCATGTAGTCCATCACCATAGGTTCATAGGTTGGTACTAGGCTATCGGCCCTAGGGGCCTGTACAAGGCTAGCTATAACATTTCCCACAGTATTTACTTCCCTTCCCCATTATGAACAGCAGTGGGCTCAGAGCTGAACACTGGTGCATACCCACTCCCACTGGGAACCCCTCTAACTGAACAATGTTTTCACTTGAGTCATTGGATCTTTGTACCTAGCATGCACTAATTCTACTAATGTTTCTGGGACTTCCAACCACTGCAGTATTGCCTAAATCAGCTTTCTTTGGACCTTGTCACATCCTTTCACCAAGTCTAGAAATGCCCAGTTGGACTTTTTCCTCCTCTCTAGCTTCTTCTCAACTATCTGTCTCACTGCAAACATCAAGTAGCTTGTGCTGCATTCTGATTTGAATTCCAACGGCTCATCTCCCTCCTTATATTCTACTACTCTGCTTGTCCGTTTATCAGTTACCCTGTCCAGAACTTTCATGCAGTGTGATAGGAGTTTGATGCCTCTGTACTCAAAACAGTTGTAGATATCCCCTTTGTTCTTGTACACTGGCATGATTATGCTTATTCTCCAGTCATCTGGGATAGGCCTTTCTCTGCAAACTTCTACGAGTACCCTGAGGAGCCATTTCTAACCTATCTCACCCAGCATCTTTGTCATATTTGCTGTGGCATCCTCTGAGCCTGCTGCTTTTTCTGATGTCCTTTTCCTTTAGTACTGTTTTTTTTTTTTTAGGATGGGCTCCTCTTTCATTGTAGGCTGTTTCTTGGGCAGTAAGCTTCTGTGGGGTTCTTTTCATTCAGAAGCTCTTGGAAATGCTCTTTCCATCTCCTTTGTCTTGTGGACTGGTACGCAAGTTGTTGCTGGCATCCCTTATGAAGGGTGTCTGACTATCTTCTTCATCTTTCTTTGCCTTGCAACCTGATACAGTTTCTTTGTGCCACCTACTGAGTCACTTTCCAGAAGCTGGTAAAGTGCCTCTAATTCCCTGTTCTTTGCTATTGCATCTCCTTTCTTAGCTTCTTTGTTAGCCAACCAGTATTCCTTCATAGCCTGCTCAGCCTTTCCTCTCTCCCACTTTTTCCTGCATTCCTTTTTTCTTTTGATGACTTCCTGGACTTCTGCATTCCACCACTAGCTTTTCTTATGTACCTTATTTCCATACCTGGCTCAGCCACATATCAATTCTGTCTTCCTCAGACATGCTGTTTTGAGGTGCTGCCGTATTTCAGTTCCACCTATTTCCTCCTCTTCTTGGGGGTACTAGAGTCCTGAGTAATTCCTTGAACTGTTGTACTTTTTCTCAAGTCAACCTCTTGGTCTTCAGCCTGGTCTCTGTTGACCTTAGAGACTTCTCTGACCACTGCCTGCTCCTGACTATGGCAACCAGTGGTTTATGCTGTGGGCCGACTGTTTCACTGGGGATGACTTTGCAGTCATTGCTTCAATTCAGAGATTGGGGATATGTCCCAAATGTTGAATTGGGTGAAAATTAACATTAGATACGAAAGTTATGTACTCAACCATAATGATAGATTCATGTTAAACATTCCCTACTGCCCTCCTTGTGCACATTTTAGTAAGTGTACGTTTCATCATAAGGCCAAGTCTCTTGCCCAGTACTTGAGAAACAAAAAGGGCATCAGGGATCTTCCCATTCTGTGGCATCTGTTGGTCTACCTTTTGACTCCACTGTAAAAAAAAAAAAAAAAAAAAAAAAAAAAGTGTTTACAACCACATAAGAGAACCGATGCAGCCTCATCTTCAGCCATTTCTCGCATAAGTGTAACGGTTAAAAGACAAGAGGACACCTTTCCAGTCCCTTTCTACAACTGAGGAAGTGTTGGAACCTGACATGCTTCCTAACTCCACTGCATCTGCACAAGTCAAAATACACAAGTTGTTATTTGGGTGAGTGACCATTTTTGCAGGCCACTGCTTCAGACTCCCACTTTATGGCCATCGGTCAACCATGTGCAGGTCTTGGCCACCCACCAGTGGCTTGGTCATAGTGCTTCAAACTGCACACATAGGACCAAGCCTAGGGCCAGACATAAGATTTTCTGCCATGACTCGGCCCAAGCTTTCAGGCTCCCAATCTCTCCAGGCTTACCAGTGAGATCTGTTTAGACTGGTAGGGGATTTGCTTAATTTTGTAGCATCCAGGCAGCATAGTCCTACTGTATCCCATCCTTCAACAGAATCTCTTTCTGAGAAAGAGGGACTCCCTCACTCCCAAGGAATCCTCAGATTCTTATGATACTAACAAAGATGGATTGGCTTATGTAGACCAGTTATTTGCAGGCTCATATGCTGATTCGGATTTAGAGGACATCCAAACCTGCACTTCACCACTTGAGGACTTCACTTTTGGGGGAGCTCTTCATAAGATTAGAGAGCATTTCCATTGGGAGGCTCAGGATCACCCTCAGTCTTAGAAGTGTGTGAGAGAATTTCATTGAGCTCCCTGAGCTTAAACCTTTGTCCATCCCACCAGTGTTGGAAGTTGTGGGTGGCTGTTACTTCTGACTCATCTTTGCAGCCCGTCTCCCAAACACTCTATCCTTTAAGGCTACACTGCTTTTACAAGGTTCTTGACTCTCTCAAACTCATGTTTAGGAATCCTCCTGCAGATCCTGAAGTGGTAAATGAGTGTCCTTAGGGGGCTATGGGTAGCACTTCCAGGAAATCATTACCTAATGATTATGAGGGGAGAACCTTACATAATTTTGGCAAAAAAGTCTGCATATCTGCCACCCTGGCTACAAGAGCTCTCATTTGCCAATTTCATAAGGTTAAGTATCAGGAAACCATTCTGGACCATATGAAGGAAGAACAGGAGGGGATAGAAGTCAGAACTTTCTCCAAAGAGCTGCTGGATATCTGCAGTTCCATTTCTCAAGTTGCAAAGCACTCTTTACATTGTGGTTATAATGCTTTAGAAGTATCTAGCAAGGTGGCTGCCTCTGGGTTGCTTATACAAAGACATGCCTAGTTAAGAGAGCCAGTCCCTTTCAGATCATGTTAAGTCTGATTGTAGGTGTTCCTGTAGATGAGGTCATTTTGTTTGGACCCAAAGCAGTGGCTGTTTTCAAGAAAATGGAGGAGAAGGGTAATTCTATGCAGGCTATCAAGGATTTTCTGCAGGTACAGCCACCAAGTTTTAGAAGAAGCTATCCTAATAAATTTTGGTCCTCCCCCCCCCCCCTCTCAGAAAAGGCAGGGGGAAGAGGCTCAGAAGGGATACTCTACCAAGGCAACAGAAAAGATGGCAACCCATATCAACTTCCAGAATTGGTGAACCGCAAATTCAGAAGCCCAGCAGGGAGCAACCATGACTCAACTGGTCCCTTCCTGTCCCTCTCCTTCATGTCCTACCCCAAACCTTCCTATCCCTCATTCCTGTTCTCCATTAAGACTATGAGGAAAATTGTCTTCCTTCCCTCAACAATGGGTAAAAAATTACCCAAGACAAACGGATGCTTAGTATCAAGTCATGTTACAAACTCCCCTTCAGTTCCCTCTCTGCAAATTGACTAAAAAGTCTAATCCAAGTAGGTCTGCTTATGCAGCAAGACTTCATTAGGGTGGAGTCCTCTCATGAAAGGGGAAATGGCTGTTAATCAATGAGTATTTCTTCTCCCAGCAAAAGAGGGAACATGGAGACCCATTCTAGATTTGTCAAAACTAAACCTTTTTTTTTTCTGGTTGCAAAATTCATAATGCTCATCTTGCAAACATTTCTATCCATGTTTGTCCCAAGAGCCTACATTGTCACATTGGATCTAAAAGATGCTTACCTACACATATCCATAGCAAAGTCACACAGGAAGCATGTACACTGCAAATGAGGTGGAAATGATTATCAGTTGCTGTGCTGTTCCATCTGGCACATTTGCTCTGCCTAGGGTTTTTGTCATATGCTTGGCTTCAGCAATTGCATACTGCATGACCAAGGACATTATAATCTACCCCTGCTGAGACTACCAGATCCCTGGGAAATTTGTGGATGAGCTTCTACTGGCCTTGCAAAAAAAAAAAAAAAAAACCTTCTTCTCCTCTGTAGAATACACCTTAAACCTTAAGAATTCCAGTCTCCCCCTCCAGAAAACTAGACTTTTTGTGAACTTTTCTATACCCAGACCAACAAAGACCTTTCCTTCCACAGGAGAAGGTAGCTTTCCAAATGTCTTGCGTTCTATCACTCCATCTCCAGTCTGTTCTGGCATGGACGTTCTTGTACATCTGGTGTTTATGGCCATCTCCATCTTAATGGTAACTCTAGCTAGTCTGTATGTGAGGACAATACAGTGGTATTTTAAAAGTTTTGGAACTCGCACAGCTAATCCCTCAACTACAAAATTTTACCCCTCCCTTGAATAAAAAGAAAAAAAGCTCATTGGTGGATCTCAGCTTGAAACCAGAAACGAAGGGTGCCCTTTAGGATCCGTCAACCAAATGAGACCCTGACCACAGGTTCTCCAGACCTAGCTTGGGAAGCTCACTCGATCGGCCTCCAAGCTCAGTGAAAATTGAAGTACAATTTTCTGAAAAAACACAAAACTGCTTGCTACATTGTAGCAAGCAGTTCGCAATGGTTTAATAGTTAAAACAAAAAAAATTAACCCGAGACCTGTAGCCCTCCATACATGCAGGATATAAACTTAGTTTAAAAGAAGATTTTTTTTTTAAATATTATATCCTGAAGGAGAGTCAGGCAGGGCACAGAAATGGGATCTGAATGGCTGTGGTGGTGGGGGGATGGGTCATGGATCTAGCTACCTGGTTGGTGTGCCAGTAGAAGGACTTTCATTGGAAGAGCTGGAGGAGTGGTGGGTATAGATCTACTATAAATATCTGATCACTTTATAATGTAGCGATTGGCTTATTACAGTGAAGTGTTTTTTTGCTTTTCACTTGAAGAGCCGAGGGATGTGGTTTGCAATCAGGGCTCTGTCTTTTTGCGCCATGGAACCATGCCTTATAACACATTAAGATTCTGTCATCTATATTTAATATCTACTGAAATTTGAGTGCTCTCTGTGAACAAGTCAATAACCACAGAAAAAAGCAAAAATCGTAATATGAATCGTTTGGCATACACCCTGTCCTTCATTTAAAGAATCCCACAGCACTGTGTTGATCATAATCAAATTTTTATGGTGTACAAAGTAAGCCTATTTGTCTACCTCTGCATATGTCTGAATGTAGCTAGCTTACCTGAAGTAGTCAGAACATGATGCGTAAGGTCTTTCATGTTTTGTCATAGTCATAGGGCCTGTACGCTGTTTGAGTTATTAATGAGAACCATGGAGGTTGAAAGGCCTTTCCAGAAGTCATGTTGGGAATTTCTTATTTTTGTTCCAAAGTGATCCTGTAATGCTATTGCTACTAGTTTCTAAAAACATTTTAAGCTGCAGGTCTAGTAAGCCTATAGTTTGTAATGACCCATTTGTCACCCTTGATGTATATTTAGAATACTGTTGTTTTCCATTCAGATGGAAAGGGCACATGCAGAATCTCCAAGTTACAAACAAGAGTGGTTGAAACACATCTGTATTCATATTAAGAAAGCATGATCACCCCCTTCTTGTATAGAAATAAAACTGAAGAGTAGCTAGGGCGGTGTGAGAGGGGCAATTGCCCTAGGCGCAAAGGGTTTGGGCTCGCTATCAGCCAACTTTCGTTACGATCTCTTTCAGTTTACTGCAGTACCAGCTTTTAAAAGCTGGAATAAGTTTGCTGTGAAACCTGAGTGGCTACAGTGCTCCATATGTCATCTAAACTGTAGCAACCGTTTTCTACAGTTTAATTGAAAAAGTCACCACCACAAGCAAAGCTTCCTTGCAACACAAGGCAAGGACACCACTGTAAGGTAATAAGCGCTGTTATTCCCTTTATTAGCCAAAACGGAACTTCATCAGATAAAAACACCTTGCACACGTCCCCTTTTATATAGGCAGCAATTCCCTTCAACCAATAAAAAACTTCAATACTAATGGACAATAGAAAACATGAAAAATACATAATTTCAAAAACATTTCGTTTTGAAAAAAAAACAATATAAAATAACACTAATACCATTCTACTTTGTAGAATACTTTTAATTGAAAAAGTGTTTTTTGTTTTTTAAGCCAAACACAAGTGCCATAGCACCCCGTGCAGGCACGGTATAAACTGTAGCAAGTGGTTCCTACAGTTTAAAAGAAAACTTTAAAACTAATACATGAGCTCTGTAGTGCTCTGTGCAGGAAGGAATAAATTGCACTGTTTGCTACATTTTTATCAAGTAGTGTGCTACAGTTTAAAAACAGTTGTTATTGTTTTATAAGTATAGTTATATGTGCAGAGCAGCAGGAGAAGGAGCAGGGACACAGAAATGAGACTTGAATGGCTGGGGAGGAGGGGTATCGTGCATCTTGCCACCTGGTTGGTGTGCCAGTAGAAGGAACAGCAGTTTTTCTGTGCTTCTGAGACAAGGTTTTAGTACAGCTGTGAATAATGTTATAAACTTGAGACTCTTACAGTAAGGTAAAATGAAGTAGGATGGATTAACACCTCTCAAGCAACAGACAGTTGTTACCCCAAGACCCCAAAAGTCGTGTATTGCTGTGAAATTTCTGTTAAACATGTTAGATCAGGGATTTTCATTTATTAGACATTAGGCTAAAGGGTAAAATAAATTGCGTTTTATTTATGCATAAAAGACAGTTAAGCAGAAAGGAAAGTAACCTTGCTGGCCAAGCATGGAAGACCGTTTATTAAAAAAGAGATAAGCATAAAGTGTTCAGACAATGTTTTTTGCTCAAGGGAACGATACAATCTTGAAAGAAACAAAGTGCAACCACAGCAAAATCACCAAATTCACTTAGAAGAGTGGCACTGATGGTCATTAAAGAATGGAAGATACAGATTTAGCATAAAAAAATTTTTAATTTACGCTTTCATCTCACCAAGACTTGATCAGAAAAGCAAATGAATACATTTTTTTACGCTAAATCTGTATCTTCCAGTCTTTATTGACCATCAGTGCCACTGTTCTAAGTGAAAGATATAATCTTGTCAGCTACAGAATGATCTTTGCACATACAAGACAAAGCCTGACACCAAAGTTAGAAAAAGTAAATAAATTACTGTTCTGAAGCAATGTAATATATTGTGTTCAGGACAGAAGTTCAGTTAAGGTTAGTAAGTTCATTTGACCTGTTGCTTCAGAGATGATGTCAAACACTTGAGCCTGAGTACCGATAACAGGTTATCTAAAGACAATGTCAGTTGATGTTGTTCATGACAATCAGAGTATGACGTGCAGTAACTTGAATTGTTTCAGTACTGTTAATGAGAACAGTATTCAAATAATGTGAACATCTAATAAAACCTCATTAAATAAACTACAGTTTGAAGAATCCATTTTAAAATGTGCACAAGACTTGGTCCATAAAGGAGAAACTGCCACCTGTTCAATGCGAGCTTGGGTAATTAAGACTTTCCTTTCTCAGTCTCATTGGATAGTGTTTCCAGCTAATTATGGTACAGTACGGTAATCTCACTTTTTACAGTGGCACCCAATGTGACTTGCTGTCAGACAGAAACAGATTTTGCAAGCATCAGATGCCAGTAATAACATTTTTCCTGTAAATACTGATATTGTAGCAGTAAAACAGACTTCACCAGTCCCAGACTTGTTTTTTTTTTTTTGTAAAAACGTGGGCATGTAAGAAAACTGTTACAAAGTTCAAGGCCAAGGGATAAACAAAATTATGCTGTAGCTCAGGTTAATGTTGCCAGTGACATAGCAGATTTTCAGAATATGTAGAAAGGCTATAAGAGTGCAGTACCAAATCAGTTGGTGTATTTGACTTTACTCCAGGTTGAAATGGACAGCAGACCATACATTTCATTACTGATGGAAAAGAAATTGTGGCACAATGTGTTATTTGATACAGGGGCTTCAGTTTCAGTTACAAACAGACCTCTGCCAGAGGACCTGAGTACAGTTTAAATGCTATCCGGGTTTAAAGGATAAAAGTAGCTGCCATCCACAGCAAACCTTTGGAGGTTAGATTTTTTTTAAATAAAGCCAATCAGTCTGAAAAGAAAATACAGGAAAATTTTGGTTACATTCCTGGTGTGACAGTAGCATTTTGGAAATGGTCATTAAGTCAAAATTAGGTGTTAAATTTTAATAACATATTGTAAAAAATCAGTTTGCTTACAGACTTGCAAGTGTTTATTAGCAGCAAAATTTTATTTCATGCAGAAAAATATATGTTTATGTTCATGCAGAAAATGTAAATAAGGTCAGGGCAATAAGTAATGTTATCAGTGTATAATTATTAAAGATTTAATTTGTAGGAAGGATAATTTCATTATCTTTAACTTTACTGACTTACAAATTGAAGACGGATATTTTTCTATTTTTCTTTGTTTTCTAAAGGTTTTAACTTTGTTCCTCTCACCTTCATTGACCCTATACACACTCTTATTGATTTTAAACTTTTTATTAGACAACTGAATCTTAGGTTGTTTTTTAAAGGGCAGGAATTTGTTAACCCAACTTTGAGTAGAACCAGTACTTTTAACCCACCCACCAACCCACATTTGAGGGTGTTTGAAGAGATGGTTGAGAGAGAAATCAGGAAACTGGATGTAGGTAAGAGGCACGAGCAGCCCCCCAACCTTAGTAACAGTGAACTTAATTTAATCAAAACCCTCACAAAGGAGGGATGTCGGGTAATGAAACCTGACAAGGGTGGAAGGGTTGTCTTGATGTACCAAGTAGACTATGATTCCAGTATCCATCAGATGTTACAGGATGTGGAGCAATACGAGCTAGTGTCTTCTAATGAGATTGACTTAGCACACTCTAAAATTAATTACTACCTTTATGATCATCTGCTCCAGGGTACTATCAATGAACAATTGTATAATTATTTTAATGTGGCAAAACCAAAAGTCCCTGTCATATTTGGAATTCCAAAAACCCACAAAGGGCTGGATCCTCTTGGATTCAGACCCATTGTGGCAGGGGCTAGCGGTGTTACAGAACCTCTGTCTAAATTCATAGATGATGTCTCCAAAAAAGTGCTAATCCCCGCTGACCACATCTGTAAGGACTCCTGGCATTTCCTTAGAACCATTCACCGTAGACTGTTTTCTGCCGACCTGTTAATGGTTACCATTGATATAAAGGACCTTTTTCCGAGTATTCCACACATTGTGGGTCTGGAATGGTTTGCACAGGTGCTAATTTCAAGTGGTGGACTAAGTGGCAGAATCATCAACTTGGTCAAGGAATTAATGGAGACTGTTCTGGAGAATAGCTACATTTTCTTCAATGGGGAGTTCTACAGGCAAAGAAAAGGTGTGGCAGTGGGGGCTAGCTGTGCCACTGTTTATGCAAATTGTGTGCTTTATTACTGGGAACAAAGATTTGTTTTCAACACAGACTGGGCATCTATGATTAGGCACTATTCCAGGTATTTGGATGACATCTGCATCTTGTGGAATGGGTCCCTGCAGGATTTGGAGAGGTTCTTGGATTACATCAATAGTACTACTAGCTTTCTGAAATTTACCTACACTATTGACCGGGATACCTTACACTATTTGGACGTAACTTTAACGAAGGATTACACCAACCACTGTTTTCAGTCCAAGGTGTATAGGAAGCCCACGTTCTCCAATGCCTATCTCCACTTTAATAGTGGGCACCCCTATTATCAAAAAAGGGGAATTGTTAAGGGACAGTTGATCAGGGCCTCCAGAATGTGTAGCACACCGGAACACTATGAGCAAGAAATCAAGGTCTTGTACCAATTTTTTTTGGAAAAGGCCTATCCGGTAGATATGATAAACCAATTGATTTTGGAGGTTACTGGTAAGAGGGAAACGGTCTTCCAGCCCCTTTTGGGCACTGGTGTACCTTTGGTGGAAGAATCGGTAAAGAAAAAGACTGACAAGTTTAAGGATAGTTTTTCACACACCTTTTCATCCAGTTCCCATGACTTGGAAAACATTATTAGAAAATACTGGCCCATAGTATCTACCAATGTTGATCTCAAACAATTTTTTTCCCTGATGCCTAGTTTTTATTAGGAAAAAGAGGTAGAAACTTGAAAGATCTGTTTGAAGGGAGAAAAAATATGGGTTATGATACTAGCAATCAAAGGCCTGGCACTTTAAAATGCGGTCAATGTAAGTAATGTCAATTTATGTTTGACCAAGACATCATTACAATTCCCTCAAGAAGGTTCAAATATAAGTTTCACCAGCATTTTAATTGTGCAACTAAAGGGGTGGTATACCTGGGTATTTGTACTTTCTTTTCTGGGTTTTATGTTGGTAAAACCGAGAGACAGCTTAGGAGAAGGGTATACGAGCACCAATATGACATTACTAAATGTAAGGACACCAATGCCTTTTATAAACATTCCCAGACATGTGAAGGCATGAACCTTAAATTTCTAGTATTGGAGCAGGTGGTGCCAGACCCACGAGGGGGTAACTGTGAGGCTAAATTGGAGACTCGAGAACTGTTGTGGCAGTTGAAATTGGATGCCTGTACCCCTCCTGGTATGAATGAGGGCCTAAACATTAGCAGTATTCTAAAAATGAGAAGAGCACTGTTATAATGTGTGACCATCTAGTGCAATTTTGTATAGGTTCCCTTGTTCTTTTCTCACCTTTTGTGGCTCTTCCTCTTGTTGTTGTTATTGTTATCAGGCAGTGATGTGAAACAGTAGAAAGCTTTATATTTTTCACAATGTTACTGTAAAAAGTTTGATTTATTTATCAATTTTTTATTTATTCCAGTTTTTGGGACAAGAAAGGTGATTGAATTTTAACTCCAATCTACAATAAACAGTCAATCACTTTTAATTTTAAACATTATTTTAATTTATGATGTACCTCATGAATTTACACTGTATAAGGCACTTTACATGGTATTATCACCACTATTGACTATATTAAGAAGTATTTCTTACAAAAAAACACATGATATAAACTGAGAAATTGTTTTACCTTTGAATTATGTTTTTTAACACAGCAAGACCAAAGGTATCAGCTTTTAATTGATGGGTGGAGTTACCACTTAACTGAACTGGTTATTCAAACTGATGTGTAAAGGACAGCTTTGTTTTTTGCCTTGAAAAAGCCTAGTAATATATTGGGTGAAAGCGCTTGGCTTATCTGTGTTGCTGCTCTATTTAGAGCTGACTACGTGTGCTGTTTTGGAAATAAAAGAAACTTGATTTAGCCTGCTGTTTAGATTACTTAAACTCGGATCCTGTGTGCTGTGGACTGTGATATTCTTCATTATTAAAGATGCAAATGTTATTGTAAGGATCTGATACTAAATAAAATCAAGAACATTAGCTACCCAGTTTTGCACAAGAAATGAAAAGAAGAGAATTAAAAGGCCTAACTACAAAGAGGATACTTCAATATTAAAGTAAGCCTTCCTTTACCTTATCAGGGACTGGAACAATGCAGAGCAAATTTGGCAAAAAGCCGTGGGGCAGAAATTGACTGTCTCTGTTTCAGTTATTTCTTCAGTGTTTGTTTAAAGTTAAATATATAAGTTAAAGTAAGTATGTATGTTTTCAAACAATTGTATAACAATAGTACTAGATTTCAGTTTATGTATGTTTTCAGACAATATTCTCATGTTTTCAGGTTCATGGTAATTATACAGCAATACTAGCTTTCACTCTATCTGTGTTCAGATAAATTCCAGTTTATTTGTGCTCAGTTTACACTGTCAAAATGTTCTTATGTTTTCAGACAACTGTACAGTAGTGTTAGTTTCCATATATCTATGTTCAGAGTATAACATGTACCAGTTTCAGTTATGTTTTTATCTGTGTTAACACTGGCAAAAGATATTCTTTTAGTATTAGTTTAGTTTGAAAATGTACGCAGCTATTTTTAAATGTACAGTATATCAGTCAAGTTTCAGAATATAACATTCATATTCAGTTATATGTTCAGTGTAGTACATTTCTATCAAACTCAAAATGCTTTACATTATTTAGTTATTAGTTAAGGGTAAAGTAAAAGACTTATTTGTTAACAGGCTTGTTGCATTATTCAGTCATTAGTTTAAGGTAAAGTAGCATAATTCTTATTTACAAGTTTATTAAAATAAGTTATCTAAAGAATAGGTAGTAATATTTATTCAGGGCACTCAAGGCATAATAGAGCAGATTTAATTTGTTAATTAGTTTACAGATTTCAGTGCACATTTACAGATTACAGTGCACTTCACATAATTATTGTACAGTAGTCAGAAGTTAAGAACACTAACAGACAATGCAAATGTATAGACTTAAAATACAGAAAGTATAGATTTTAGTTAACTATTATAGCTTATAAATATTCATAAAGGTTAAAAAAGTAAGTAGCATTAAATAAAATGTATAGATGCAAGTTAACACAGAATATGGTAATTGTGCTTCAAGACCACTTATAAAGTTCTCTTTTTAGTGAAGATTTCAGTTAGTCTTCAGAAAAATAGCCATCATGCTTGATATGCTGTATAATATGTGGCAGAAAAACTGCCAAGACGGGAATTCTTCTGTATCCAATTCAGTAAAAGAAAATTAAGGTAAAAGGTATAACTAAGGCGAGTCAAGTGGGCTCAACAGTTGAGGCAAATCTGGCAAAAATCCAAGACATGCAGGGGGCTGCTTATAAAAGGGCACAATGCAAAGTTGCCAGTCCAGTCCAGGGAGTAAGGTTTTAAGCAGCTAATAAGGTACAACCATCAGCTACTAGGTTATGTAGGTTTTCAGACAATTTTGGCCTATCATAAAGTTTAAGTTTTAAAGATCTATGTAAAAAAATTTCAGGAGGAGTGCACAATATGTCTGTACGTTAAAAAGCGGTGTTTATTTCAGTTGCAGTGTGCACCAGTTTCCGAAAAAGCATGGTACAGTATAAAAATAAATTTTGCAAGACCTCTTCCTCAAGCTAAAGGGGGTTAAATAGTGCACATGTTTTAAATACATAAAAATCAAATCATAAAGTTAAGAAACTTCAATCCAAACAGGCCATAAATGCTTGTGACACCTAGTGGTCAAAATTAAAATTGCAAGTTTATTCATATAAAGTTAATTCAAATCATAGTTAAGACTTCAATCCAAGCAAGGCATAAATGCTCGTGACACCTAGTGGTCAAAATTAAAATTGCAGGTTTACCAATTAGTTTTTTTTTTTTTTCAGATTGAGTCAAGTAGCATAAAGCTAAATACAGGGGCTCAGTTTTTAGCTTTTTATTGGTTAATTTGTTTAAATCAGTTTGCTCATTTGCTACTGTTATATTAAAAAAAATACACTTTATGCATTGCTGCTTAGCTAGGGTTAAACTATTCCCAGCGCCATAAAGTCTGCTCTTCAAATTTTCCCTTAGAACTAGCCAGTTTTTAAGTTTTCGCACTCAAATTTGTTTCTTTGAGCTCAGCACTTGTTCAGAACTCGTTGTAAGCACTAAATAAGCTACATATTCCTACAGTACTCCACTTTCCTCACTTGTTTAGAGGAAAACAGTTTTTAGTACTTAATAAATAAGCAACTATCCAGGCATGTCTAAGGGTCAGCTCACAGTGTTTTCTCCTTTCTAACTGATGAGTCTAGGTATCTTGGGGCAGTGCAGCAATTGCCTCATGTACACAAACAACCCTCTCCTCCTACCACCCAACACTACAACCTGTGAGCGATGCACTTATAGCCAAACTGGTAGCAAAGCTCTCTTTTCCCAAGACTGGACTAGACAGGAGGAGAAGGTAAACACTTGCACCACACCACACTCATCACATAGTCCCTCAAAACCTACACCACTAAAACACACACAGCAACAAAAAACAGACACCTACATTCGCGGAGTCTCTCATTAAAAATCTGCTCAAGCAACAGAGACCTTCAAAGCAGAAACTCATGCAACCTTCACCCCCCCCAACACATCCCAAATGACACATAGCCCACAAACTGTGTACCACTCAACCACAGCCCATAAGGCATAACAACGTACCCGACACTCTAGTCCTAGGTGACTCTATAGTCAGGCACACTGATGTTCCACTCACCAGGCTAAACAAGGAGAAAGTTACTGTCAGCTGCCTGTTTGGTGCCAGGATCTGCCACATAACGCATTCACTCAGGTCACTCCACAAGTACAAATATGACTCTGTCATTGTCCATGTTGGTGTGAATGACCTGAGCCGTGCCTCCCTGGGCTACAAGAAAAGAGACATAGAGGAGCTGTCCGATCTTGTAACCCAGGAAAGTATGACCCTATCCCCGAGTAGCATCCTGCCATCACCCAGAATGATACCACAGTATAAGGACAAAAATGATTGACTTCAACAACTGGCTAAGCTTCTGGTGTCATTCTAAGGGAATCCAGTGTCTGTCTACCTGGGATGATATGATCGACAGACCACGATGCTTTGCCATAGATGGCCTGCACCTGTCGCCCTTGGGATTCCGGATACTGGCTAAGGCTTCTGCCACCCCTATAGTGCCTTTTTTAGGCAAGGTTCAAATGACCACCACCATAACAGGTACAAGCAAGCAAAATCTGATGGTAATGCTACTCAATGCTAGAAGTCTAAACCTCAAAATGCATTAACTCGAGGCACTCCTTAAAATGGAGAACATCGATATCTGTGCAGCGACAAAGACCTGGTTCAAGGCTCCGAAGAGCACGCCTGCATTACCAGGATATAATTCATACTGCACCTTTCGGCCACCTAACCTGGACTGAAACACTAAAGGTGGAGGCGTGTCCATATTCATTAAGGATATCCACACCTCCAGGCTAGTTGCTCAGCATAATGCATCCGAGATTATCCAAATGCAACTAATTCTGGGTGAGGCCACAATACAAATTGTAACTTGCTAAAGATCCCCCACCATGCCCCAGGATTCCCACTCCTCATTTCTTGATGCACTGGAAAATATTAGGGTACAACCCAGCACCCTAATAATAGGCAAATTCAATTACCTCACCATTAACTGGGAAAACTGCTCGTGCTAGCTCTTCTGCTCAACGTTTTCTGGAAATCATAAATTCCAACGCCTTGGATCAACTTATCCACACCCCCACCAGGGGCAGCAGTATCCTAGACCTGGTCATTACCAACATGGGCAATCGGTGTTCCACACCAGAGGTTAGTTCCTCATTGGTCAGATCCGACCACAAGCTAATCAGCCTAGACATCCACATCTCGCCCCCACCCCCCATTAGGGAAACCACCGTAAAAAATTTCTCCAAAGCCAACTTCACGCTTCTAAGACAGAAGTGGCAAACTTCACAACACCCATGCAGATGGACAATAGAGGTACGACTGCTGAATCCTACACTAATGCACTTAATAAGCACTTGCACGAGTGCATGGATCGTGCTATCCTTAACAGAACCAAGATGCTGTCTTCCAAAAAAAAGGAAGCCAATCTGGTGGTCCCCTGGCATAAAGAAACTCTACAGCAGAAGAAAGAAACTTGCAAAAAAGAGTAAAGTCCCATGACTGGAAGAACTCCCTGGTCAGCCTCAGTAAAAAGCTGAGATCCCTCATAAAATCCTCCAAAGCTAGTTATGAAAAATTCGCCACTGATTCTAAAGACAACCACAAAGCATTCAATAGCTATGTTAAGAATCTCAATGGCAACACTCAAATCTGCTCTGAGTTACAGCACAATGGCACTGAATATACAAAACCAACTGATATTGCCAACATCCTGGTAGATAGGTTCAATGCTAACTTTACCCCCCACCCCCTAAATGGCCCATCTCTATACCGGAAGAATGCAAAGTTCCTGTAATCACAGCTGCACAGGTAAAAAACACATTCTCCATACCCAAGAACACAGCATCCATGAGACCTGACACCATCCCAGGCTGCATTCTACATGAACTACTGAATGAACTGACACCCCCACCTAAGCACCATGTTCAATCATAGCCTCACCTCAGGCTTTGTGCCCACTGAATGGCACACAGTGACTGTTATCCCACTCCACAAAGGGGGAGCCAGCATGGACCTCGGGAACTACTGCCCCATTAGCCTAACGAGCCTGGTCTGCAAGTCCATGGAACGTATCATCATGGAACTTATAAACAAAGACATTGGTAATTTCCAAACTCTGGACCCCACCCAGTTCAGGTTTGTAAAAGGCAGATCATGTCTCCTAAAACCTGATTGACTTCCTTGAAGGAGTCACCAAAGCCGTAGACGAGGGTAAGGTGGCTCACACAGCCTATCTAGATCTTGCCAAGGCTTTCAATGCCATCCCCCACTCTGGAATTATAGATAAACTCACTAAACTAGGTATAAATCCCTATGTCACAAGATGGGTTGCCAACTGGCTCACTGACAGAACCCACACTGTGAAAGTAGCAGACTTCAAATCCAACTACAGACCAGTGACAAGTGGAGTACCACAGGGTTCAGTCCTGCATCCTCTCCTGTTTGGTATATATTTCTCTGAAGTACAGGCTAATACACAAGGCCTTTGGGTAACGAAGTTCGCAGATGACTGCAAACTAGGAGCCATAATCGAAACACCTAATGATGTGGACATCCTACACAAGGGCCTCATTGAGACAGATGCCTGGTGTCAAAGCCGTGGCCTCAAGCTCCGTACCAAAAAGTGCATTGTCATCCCCTTTGGTAAAAACTCTGTACCCATGAACTACAACATAGGTGGTAGTATACTTAACTCCGAAAGTGTGATAAGAGACCTTAGAACACAGGTGGACAGTAGTCTCTCCTTTGATAATCACATCACCACAGTAGTCAGGAAATCCTTCTATGTGGCACACCTCATCACAAGGTTTCTCATCCAGAAAAAGAGGTCGTTGTTCCCCTACTCATCACTCATTAGACCCATTATAAAGTACAATGCCCTTTTTGGTATGTGCCTCACAAGATCTCTACAACAACTGGAAAGGCCGCAGAAATACCTCACAAACAGGATTACTGGCCTCAAACAGATGCTCTAAGCAGACTGTCTCAAAAAACTCCAGCTTTACTCCGTCGCATATCGCCTACTCAGAGGATCTCTGCCTAACATACAAAGCTATGTCAAACCCAGAGCTGTTCGACTTGCTCCACTTAAAGAAATCCCAATCCCTCCGAGCTACACGCTGTAGGGACCTAAACCTTGTCACCACAATAAACAGAACATGCTGGAGGCGCAGATTCCTGTCCCAGAAACTTCCCATACCCTGGAACAAACTACCTATCTATATTACAAACAAAGCTCCTCATTAGCACTCTTCAAGAAAAATCTTGATGATTGGATGGGAAATAGGAAATTCATTCTGGGGATCACCTCTGTGGCTCTGCTCAAGAGGGGTACAGGTAAATCATTTTCTTGGGTGGCGAAAGCCAGGGTACCTTTTTGACTAGGGTTGTATAGGCCCTAGGGCCATTAGCCAAGTACTTACCTATGAACCTATATAAATGTAAGGTAACTACAGGAGTAGGTCCCAGTAGACTTTTGTCAAGGACCATGGGGGCAACTGTTAGATCAGGGATTTCCATTTATTAGACATTAGACAAGCTAGGGTGGTCGTGGTGGTGCAGCAGTTAGCATTGCCACCTCACAGCAAGAGGTTCTCCGGTTCGATTCTCAGCTGGGATGCCTTCTGTGCAGAGTCTGCATGTCCTCCCTGTGGTCGTGTGGGTTTCCTCCCACATCCCAAAGACATGCTGTAGGTAAATTGGACACTCTAAATTGGCCCTAGGTGTGTGCATGTGTGCGCCTTCTGTGGAAGGTTGGGTGCCAGGCTGGCAACTCGACACTGTAAAACTCCACTTCCAATCATGAGCAGACAGGTGATCTGTTGCGGCGTCCCCTAACCGGGGAAAAAGACGAAAGAAGACGACATTAGACAGACTAAAGGGTAAAATAAATTGTTTCATTTATGCATAAAAGGCAGTTAAGCAGAAAGGAAAATAACCTTGCTGGCCAAGCATGGAAGACGGCTTTTTTTTTTTTTTTTTTAAACGAAGCATGAAGTGTTTTGACAAAATGTTCTTTGCACATACAAGACGAAGCCTGAGACCAAGGTTAGAAAAAGTAAAGAAATTACTGAACTGAAGCAATATGATATGTTGTGTTCAGGATAGTAGTTCAGTTAAGTTCATTCGACCTGTTGCCTCAGAGATGTCAAACACTTGAGCCAGAGTACAGAAAACAGGTTATCTAAAGACAGTGTTAGTTTACATTGTTCAGGACAATCAGAATATGACGTGCAGCAACTTGAATTGTTTATCAGTACTGTTAATGAGGACTATATTCAAATAATGTGAACATCTAATAAAACCTTATTAAATAAACTACAGTGTTTGAAGAATTCATTTTAAAAAGTGCACAAGACTTGGTCCATAAAGAAGAGACTGGTACCTGTTCAGCACGAGTTTGGGTAATTAAGACTTTTGTTTCTCAGTTTCCTTGCATACAGTGTTTCTAGCTAATTACGGTATAGTATAATAATCTAAATTTTTTCAAAATATATTTGCGGTTTGTCTCACAAGTTAGTAAGTCACCATCATCACCCAGTATATTCTGGGTTTTAATTTCGTTCCATTTCGTTCCATGTTATTTTACATGTTTATTTATTTTATTTGACATTTGTTTAACAGGAAAGTCTGACTGGGTGTGAGCCCATTTTCAGCAGAGGCCTGGGGAGAAAAACTGCACAGACCAAAGCAAATATTGCATAGACAAAAACAAAGCGACCAAAAATGACATGCATATAAAAAGTAAAGCAAAGCAAAAATACAAAGATGCATAACATTATCACTTGGGTACAATGATTACAAAAGTAGATACAATGACAGTAAGATACCTCATTGGTGTTAAACCGGATAACAGTAATGGATCAAGAATATTTTTAAATACAATTGTTAATGTATTTCATCTTAGAATTCTCCTAAAATAGACGAGAAAAAAAAGAGACTGGGGGGAATGGTAGTAAGGTATTTACAGGGGAGGTAGGAGAGCGTAGGGAAAAGGAAGAGGAGGAATGAGGTAGAAGACAATTTAATATAGAAGAACAGATGCAGAAAGAGTTGGGCATAAGAGTAAATAGCTAAGGGTTAGGTGAAGAGAGGATAATACTAAGATAGTAGAGTGGGGGGAGAGGAAAAAGCAATGGTAGGCTAAAAAAAATATGGGAGTAGCAGTGGGTTAGCCAGGGCTAGAGCACGGGCAGAGCCAATTGTTAAATAAGTGGCTCTTGAGGTTTTTTTTTTGTTTTCTGAAGTGTGCAGGGTTAATTGTAGTTCAGATAGTTTGAGGGAGTATGTTCCAGATTTTGGCTATGTGAAATGAGTAGCGTCATCGGCACTGTTATTAGATTTTGGATATTTGTACAAGAGATCTATTTGAGGAACATAAGACACAATTATTGGAATATGGTTGTGGTAGGTTTTGGGGAGGAGTTTTTTTTTTTTTTTTAAGGTTGGTATAGTAGGCTATAGGCCATTGTGAGCGGGGTATAAGTGATGGGGTAGATATTATTCGTGTTTCACTGTTGCATTCATCACACTTGGGTTATCCTGCCAGGGGTAGCCCTCAGTTGGCCCGAATACCAGAGGCCTAGTATTTCTGCATCAGTTGCTGTTGCTCCAGGACTGACGTCAGGTCATCAGTTGTATAAAATCAGGCAGCCGACGCCATTGCATCAGTCTTTCTTGCCGAGGAGCCCGAAGCAGAAGCAGTTTGCATGAGTGCCGGTCAGCCGCTACCTGAGTTTCCGTTTCCGAATCTGAAGTTGAAGTCTTCTAAAGCTAAGTACCCCATTGGGGATCCTTTTTTCTTGCTCTAACCGATGTCCGAAAAAGTTAAGAATTGTCTCGCCTGTGGATACCAAATACCACACTGAGATTTCCATTCTTACTACATCTGTTTAGGTCCAGACCACGACATACCTTGCTTTTGGTTTTGTGCTTTGTTCAATGCCCAAACTTTTCATCATAGGGGCCTTATTGTCACTAAATACTTTTGCTGTCGATCTTCAGAAAAAAAGCAAGGATGAAGACAGAGACAGACCGCACAGGTCCAAAACTGCTGACGGCACTTCCATTAAGCTAGTCGCCAGTCTGCTGGTACTCAGTAAGGTGCTTTCGCAGCACCTGATGACCGCATCATTGGATTTGCAGGCTGCTACAGAGACCCATTCAGAGTCCGGTATATCACAAGACTCTTTGACTAATGAACCTGTGGATGTCTGTACCTTGGATGGGTCCGAAGCCGCTTTGCAGGCACTGGCTTCCGAGGAAGTTCTTCGCATTACCAATTCTCGACACAAACCAACAACTTCTTTCACATGTTTAGTTCTGTCTAAAACTACCAAGTTTCTAAGGCTAAGAGTACGAGCTTCTCCTAAAAAAAACGACAACCCAAACTCAAGCACCTGCTTCCTTGCCACAACATCAAATGCTTAAAATGGCAGAATACCTGATTTATACTGATTAGGGGAAGCCAGCCTTCTCCTGCTGAGAAAGAGAGACCTGTCCCTGCAGTTTTAACTGACCAATAGTCCGACTCTGAGGTTTATGAATATGAAAACATGTTTTTATCTGCTTATGAGGATTCTGATTAGGTTCATAGGTTCATACTAGGCTATCTGCCCTGGGGCAATTATAAGCCTAGCCCGATTCTGTATGGCTTACGCCACCCCTTGATTTGAGTATACTGTGCCCTTTTTAAGGTTTAGTTTACTGTGCCTCTGTCTAATAGTGACACGGGAGTAATCCCTGGGACAAACCTACGATTCCCCATCCACCTATCGAGATTCTTCTTGAAGAGATTCCGTGAGGTGCTCTGCCTCACATGAACTGGAATTCTATTCCAGAGCGAAGGGAGCCTCTGGGTTATGAACCTGTCCCTCCAGCAAGTTCTATTTATTTCTGTGCTGAGGTTCAAGTCCCTCGAGCGTGTGGCTCTAAGGGATTTAGATTTACTGAGGTGGAGCATGTCCATTAATTCTGGATTTGACATAGCTTTGTATGTCAGGCATAGTTCGCCTCGAAGTAGGCGGTATGCAACTGAGTAGAGCTGGAGTTTTTTTAACCGAGCAGCATATGGCATCTGTTTGAGACCCTTGATCCTCTTGGTGAGATACTTTTGGGGTCTTTCTAATTGCTGCAGGTGTCGGGTAAGGTACATCCCAAAAGGGGCATTGTATTCTATGATGGGCCTGATGAGGGATGAATAAAGGGGCACGATTACCTCTCTTGATCTAGATGTGAAACCCTTCGTGATGAGGTGGGCTATGTAGAAGGTCTTTCTAACCACTTTGGCAATGTGGTTTTCAAAGGAGAGATTGCTATCAACTTGGGTCCCCAGGTCCCTAATAACTTTCTCTGTACTTAATGGGTTTCCGCCTATGTGGTAATTTGTGGGCACATTGTTTTTGCCAAATGGTATGACTATACATTTTTTGGCATTTAGCTTTAAACCATGGCGCTGGCACCAGTTATCTGCCTCTGTGAGACCTTTTTGAAGGATGTTTGTGTTAGCTGAAGAGTTGATTATGGTGCCCAGTTTGCAGTCGTCTGCGAACTTGGTGAGCCATTGTCCTCCCACATTTGCCTGTACCTCAAAGTATATACCGAACAAGAGTGGTCCCAGGACAGAACCCTGTGGGATGCCACTTGTGACCGGTTTCGAGTCGGACATGGCTCCAGCAACTCTCACTCTGTGGGTTCTGTCTTTGAGCCAGTTTGCGACCCATCTTGTGACATAGGGGTTTATATTTAAGCTGGATAGCTTATCTATGATGCCCGAGTGGGGTATTGTGTTAAAAGCCTTTGCAAGGTCCAGATAGGCTGCGTCGACTACCTTCCCTTCATCTATGGCTTTGTTGACTGTTTCGAAGAAGTCAACCAGGTTCAAAAGGCAGGATCTGCCCTTGACAAAGCCGAACTGGGTAGGATCTAGTGTCTGCAGGTCCCCAATGTCTTTTGTTTATGAGCTCCATGATGATCCTCTCCATAGCCTTGCAGACTAAGCTAGTCAGGCTTATGGGGTGATAGTTTCCAGGGTCCGTAGAGGCTCCACCTTTGTGGAGTGGGACCACTGTTGCTGTACGCCATTCTTTGGGCACATATCCTGTAGTGAAGCTGAGATTGTATAGCTGTTTTATGTGAGGGATTAGTTCCTCTTGGAGTTCATGTAGGATGCAACCTGGGACGCCATCTGGTCCCATGGAAGCAGTGTTTCTTGCTTTGGAGAGGGCAGCCTTCACCTGAGCATCAGAGATGTTTGGGAGGCAGCCCTCTGCCGGGATAGACACTTGCTCTTCTCGCGGCGAGGGGTGGAGAAGTTTGCACTGAACCTGTCTGCCAGGATATTGGCGATGTCTGTGGGTTCAGTGTATTTTTTGTCGTTTAGAATCAACTCAGAACATGTCTGGGAGTTGCATCCCAGGTTTCTAACATAACTGAAAAAAGCCTTATGATTGTCTTTGGTGTCCTGTGCAATTTTTCTCTCGAAGCTGGCCTTGGAGGATTTTATGAGGGATCGTAATTTTTTGCTAGTACTGATCAGAGATGCCTTCCCTATTAGGGATTTTGCTCTATCATGTAGTAGCTTCCTCCTTCTGTTGTACAGTTTATTTATGTCAGGGGTCCACCAGACTGGACGCCTGCCTTTGGATGATTGGGTCTTGGTTTTGTTTGGGATAGCATGATCCATGCATTCCTGGAGATGTCTGTAGAATGTGTTTATATAGGATTCTGCAGTTTGGGCCGTAGTTTCCACTGGCCCTGGGGCCTTGAAGGATTCCACTTCGGTTTTGAGAAGTGAGAAGTTCGCTTTTGAGAAGTTTTTCACTGTGGTTTTCTGGGCTGGGGGTGGTGTCGGGATGTGGACATCCAGTGAAATTAATTTATGGTCTGATCTTACCAATGAGGGATATACTTCTGGTGTGGAGCATAGAGTCCCCATGTTGGTAATGATCAGGTCTAGTATGTTGTCCCCTCTTGTGGGAGTGGTGACTAGTTGTTCCATAGCATTTGAGTTTATAATTTCCAGGAACCTTTGGGCAAAGGTGCTGGGGTTTGAGTAGTGCTCCCAGTCAATGTTTGGGTAGTTGAAGTCACCCAATATAATGGTGTTCGGAGAGATCTTCATGTTCTCCAATGTTTTCAGGAAAGCAGAGTAGGATTCCTGACTTTGAGAGGGTGGTCTGTAGGATGCTATAAACTGAAAAGCAGTCTTGCCCACTGTTAGTTGCACATGGATGGTCTCCGATACTTGCAATGCCACTAACCTGGAGGTGTGGATATCCTTGATAAATATGGAAACTCCCCTCCTTTTGTGGTCCGGTCCGGGTTTTGGGGCCGAAAAGCATGATATGAGGTATAGCCTGGTAGTGCTGGGGTGCTCTCTGGAGCCTTGAACCAGGTTTCTGTCACTGCACAGATATCTATGTTCTCCATACTGAGGAGAGCTTTGAGTGCGTGCATCTTGAGGTTAAGACTTCTGGCGTTTAGCAGCATTACCCTTAGTTTCTTGTTCCTTGTGCTGTCTATGGGGGTGGGTTTGACTTTTGAGCCTTGCCTTTGCCAATATCCGAAAGCCCAGTTGTGACAGGTGCAAGCCATCCCTAGCGAAGCAACGTGGCTTGTCGAGCATGTCATCCCAGGCTGACAGACACTGGATCCCCTTTGAATGACACCAAAATTTTAGCCAATTGTTAAAATCGATCATTTTGTCTTTGTACTGTGGCATCATTCTAGGTGAGGGTAAGATGCTGCTCAAGGTCAGGGTCATACCAGCCTGGGCTACATGATCAGAGAGCTCCTCTGTCTCTTTTCATGTAGTCCAGGGAGGTACGTCTCAGGTCATTCACACCAGCATGTACAATGACTGTGTCATATTTGTATTTGCTTTGGAGTGACCTGAGTGCTTGCATTGTGGCGGATCCTAGCACCAGGACTCCATTCCCTCTGCTTCCACTACGGAGGATTTTTTTTTTTCCTACATACCTTATGAGAGCACTTCGACTGGGAATGCCAGGATTATCCTCTGTCCGAAAAGAGACTCTGAGAATTTTTGAATTTGCCACAACATAGACCTTTAGCCATCTCTCCTGTTCTGGATGTTGTGGATGATGTCTTTATGGTATCCAGTCTAACTCCTGATACTTTACCCTCTGCTCTAAGGAAACCAGACAGGTACTTAGAGTCTGTGACTCTCACAAATTTCTTTTCAAAAGTAATACTGCTGACCCAGAGGTCATTTCCCAGGGGCCTAAAGGTATAAAAGCAACCACAGCCAAGAATCCCACCCCTTCGGACAGGGAATCTCGAGCTTTAGACAGATGGGTAAAAAAGTATACACCTCTGCAACTCTTGTCATTAGGGCATTGAATTGTCAGTTTCACTTGCTGAAATACTAGCAACATATTATGGAACTTATTAAACAAAAATTATCTACCTTTACAGACTGTGCAGAAAATAAAGAATTACAGGAGCTTATGCATTCTACAAGCCAAGTCAGCAAGCATAGTTTGCAGTGTGGCTTTGACGCCGTAGAAGTATCTTGCAGGGCAGCAGTCACTGGTTCTGTACTGAGAAGGCATGCTTTGCTTAAGGAGCAGACCTTGCTAGACCATGTCAAATCAAAATTACTAGACTCTTCTTTGAACAAGGACAATCTGTTTTGCACCAAAGCAGAAGAGGTTCTAAAAAGATTGAAGAAAAGGCTAAGTCTATGCAGACAGTCAATTTTTTTTGCAAGTGCAGCCTCCAAGATTCAGTAGGCATTGCACCTGGAAACATTGGTCCTTTCCAGTCCCCTCAAGACCATCTCAACCTAGACCCAGGGAAAACAGACCCCCCCCCCAGATTACAGTCTCAGGGTATGTAGAGATCTAAGCAATGGAGTACCTCCACTTCTAAAACAGGGAGTGCTAAGCCACCCCCTTACAGAAAGAATTCACAATGACCTCTCAACTCTACTCCTCACCTCTGCCCAAGTACCCGTGCCCCTAGGAGGAAAACTTGCCCATCATGCAAAAAACTGGACCTCCATCACCAAAGACTGATGGGTCCTCAACATTGTATCCCAGGGGTACACATTTTACTTCCACTCACTGTCAACCCCAAAAGGGTTCCTAGACCTTCCTCCAAACCAGTGTGCAGAGGCACAAAACCAAGTTCAATCCCTGCTCTCCGTAAGGGCTGTTAAACCTGTTCCTGCAGAACAGATCGATCAAGGGTTTTATTCCAGACTTTTCCTGGTACCCAGAAAAGAGGGCACTTGGCATGCAATCCTAGATCTCTCAATTCTAAACACCTTTCTGGTGGTACCAAAATTCAAAATGCTCACCCTTCAGCAGCTTCTTCCTATGCTGGCCAAAGATGCCTGGTTAACCACCGTAGACCTAAAAGAAGCCTACCTGCACATCCCTGTCAGGGACTCATGCAGGAAATACCTGTGTTTTAGGGCAGGATCAATGCATCATCAGTTCTCTGCACTTCCCTTTGGCTTATGCACTGCTTCCAGAGTCTTCACAAAATGCCTGGCTCCAGCCATTGCCTGTTGCAGACAGAGAAAAATTCAAATTTACCCTTACTTGGACGATTACCTGATTCAGGCAGTCAGGAAATGCTGTTACAGCACCTGACATTTGTAAAGAACCTTCTAACCTCCCTGGGGTACACTGTCAATGAAAACAAATCAAAACTAGTACCCAGTCAAAAGATTGTATTCCTGGGAGCAAGCTCGGACACAGCAGCCCAAATGACCTTCCTTACTCCAGAAAAGCAAGCCTATCTAACAGGCTACTTCGCTCAAATGGCCACCAGAACCCAGCTATCCGCAAAAAAAATCCTGTAGGCCCTAGGGTTCATGGCCTCTTCCATTCTACTAATTCCATATGCTAGACTGCATATGAGTAAACTTCAGTGGTACTTAAGTCTTTGGTGCCAACATTCTCAGGACCAGGAAGCAGTCATACCTATCATACCTTGTCTAAGGACAGAGCTTCTTTGTTGGGCAGCAGCATGCAACTGCAACAAGGGACTTCCCTTTACTCAACCCCACACTGCCCAGACCCTAACCACATATGCATCCGACTATGCCTGGGGGGCACATCTGGACGGCAAGTGCATTCAGGGCCACTGGAGCCCAAGTCAAATTCAGCTGAACATCAACCAGAAAGAGATGCTAGCTGTTGAGCATGCTCTGACAGCTTTCAGAGCTCTACTCTCACCAGGACCTCTGCTAATAAAGACAGACAACACCACAGTTCTGTGGTACATCAACAAGTGGGGGGAACCCACTCTTACCCCTCTGCAGGCTAGCCATGGCCCTGTGGAACACTGCCTCTGACATGCATATTCATCTGCAAGCTCAATTCCTGCCAGACAAACAAAACTCTCTGGCAGACGACTTTAAGCAGAAGTCTCCTAGACCAACACGAGTGGCAATTAGACCCCAGCACTTTCAGCCTTCTAACACAGAAATGGGAGACCACGGAGGTGGATTTTTCTGCCTCCCCCTACAGTCACCAGCTCAGCAAATTCTGCACCAGGACACCTCACAGCAGGGCCTGGAAAGTGGATGCCCCATCCTTCCAGTGGGTAAGCCTCTCAATCTATGCATTTCCTCCTCTGCCTGTTCTCACAAGAATGTTACTCAAGATAAGACAGGACAGACTAAGGGCAATCCTGATTGCCCCAGACGGGCCACGCCACCACTGGTACCCACTACTGCACAGCCCGTCACTAGTGCCACCATGGCACCTACCACAGATCCCAACCCTCCTCACGCAGCAGAAGGGACAGATCTTTTATCCACATCTGTAAACCCTGAATCTTGCAGCCTGGCTTATTCCTTGAATTCTCCACCAGTGACCAGCCTAAGCAAGCAGGTGCTGGATGTCATTCTTGAAGCCAGAAGACCCAGTACAAGGAAATCTTATGCTGATAAGTGGAAAAGGTATTGTTCATGGCGTCAGTCTAGAAGGAGAGGACACAGCACTGCCCTCCTTACCTCTAATCCTCGATTACCTAGCAGATCTACTCCACAGAGGCCTATCCTTCTCTTCCATTAAGATCCATGCTTCTGCCATCTCGGCACATTACAACACTGAGCTACCTCTCTTCTCTCACCCTCTCATCAAACAGTTCCTGAGAGGGGCAAACAACTTAAGGCCACCGAGGAGAGCCCCCACCCCTGCTTGGGACCTTAACTTTGTAATGGAAAAGCTCACGCTACCTCCCTTTGAGCCTGCAGCGTCAGCAGAGTTAAAATTCCTCTCTTGGAAAACACTTGCTCCTGGCCATCACTTCAGCTAGAAGAGTGTCTGAGTTACAAGCACGTATGGCTGTGGAACCCTTCATTATCTTTCATGCTGACAGGGTTTCCCTTGGGACTAACCCTTCCTTTATCCCTAAAGTGGTGTCCAGTGTAGCTCTAAACCAATCTATCAATTTGACACCCTTCTTTCCTAATCCTCAGAACAAAGGGGAAAAGGATCCTGCACTCCTTAGATGTGCACAGACAGCTCAGATTCTACCTTGATAGGACTAAGACCTTCAGAAAATCTGACCAGTTCCTAGTCAGTTTTGCACCAGGGGCAGAGGGCAAGGCCATTTCAATACAAACAGTTTCCAAATGGATAGTGCACTGTATCCATTTCTGCTACAAACACAATGGGAAACCAACCCCTCAGGGGGTCAGAACACATTCCACTAAGGCTACTTCTCCCTCTACAGCATTCCTCAGGGGAGTCCCGACCAGGGACATTCTGGAAGCTGCTACTTGGAGTTCTATTCACACCTTTACCAAACATTACCACCTGCCTATCTTTTCCAAATCCAGGGCGGGTTTTGCAACAGCAGTCCTGCAGGGCATACCAGCCAGCCCCAACTCTTCTTGACTGCCTGCACCCATTTTTCATATTTGGGGATCTACCCAAGTGTGATGACTGCAACAGTGAAACACGAAGAACATAGTACAGTTGTGTACACTTACCATAAGTGTAGATGTTCTAGTCTATTCACTGTTGCAGTCGTAGTTTCCCACCCTCCCAGCCTCTTGTCTCTTTCTCTCTCATCTCTGTGTCTGTTACACCTTACAGGGCTCGTGATATTTACTTTTTACTGGTGGTGTTCTTTCCACCATAACTTAGCTCTCTACTGGGGGGCCCCTGACATTTGGGGCAAGAAAAACTGATGTAATGGCGTCTGCTGCCTGTTTTTATACACCTGATGACCTGACGGCAGTCCTAGAGCGACAGCAACTGACACAGAAATACTAAGTCTCTGGTATTCGGACTGAGTGAGGGCTACCTGCAGGCAGATAACCCAAGTGTGATGACTGCAACAGTAAATACACTCTAACATCTACATTTATGTAAGTGTACACAGCTGTACTTTTTTTTTTAGTCTGTCCATATAGGGCATGTATCTAAGGCCTAAGATCCTCTTAGTGAGGTATTTTTGTGGCCTTTCCAGTTGTAGTTGTCTAGTGAGGTGCATACCAAATGGGGCATTGTATTCTATAATAGGTCTAATGAGGGACACGTAGAGAGGGATTATGACCTCTTTCTTCCTGCATGAGAAACCTTTTGTAATGAGATGTGCCACATAGAAGGACTTTCTGACTACAGTGGCAATGTGGTTATCTAAGGAAAGGTTGCTGTCAACCTGTGTCCCCAGGTGTCTTATCACACCTTTGGTGTTTAGTGGACTACCGCCTATGTGGTAGTTAATGGGCACCTGATTTTTCCCAAAGGGAATGACAATGCACTTTTTGGCGTTGGGCTTAAGGCCATGGTTCTTGCACCAGTCACTGGTGTCAGTGAGGCCTTTTTGTAGAATGTGTACATCAGTTAGAGAATCAAAAATGGCTCCCAGTTTGCAATAATCTGCGAAGTTGGTCAGCTAGAGTCCCTTTGTGTTGGCTTGAACTTCAGAGAAGTAGATGCCAAACAGGAGAGGACCTAGGACCCTGTGGGACACCATTTGTAACTGGTCAATAGTCAGATTGGAGTCCACTACTTTCACAGTGTGGGTTCTGTCAGTGAGCCAGTTGGCAACCCATCTTATGACATAGGGGTTTATGCCTAGTTTAGTGAGTCTGTCTATGATTCCTTAGTAAGAGGTGGTGTTGAAGGCCTTGACAAGATCTAGGTAGGCTGTGTGAACTACCGTCCATTCATCCACAGCTCTGGTGACAGACTCAGTCTATCAGGTTGAGCAGGCATGATCTATGTTTCACAAACCCAAACTGCGTGTGGTCCAGAGTTTGGAGATTCTCTATGTCCTTATTTATAAGATCTATGATGATGCGCTCCGTGGCCTTGCTTATCAAACTCGTCAAACTAATGGGGCGTTAGTTCCCAGGATCTTTTGTCACTCTCCCTTTGTGGAGTGGGATGACTGTAGCAGTGCACCATTCTGTAGGAACAAAACCTGAAATGAGGCTGTGATTGAACAGGTTACTCTGGTGTGGTGCCAGTTCACTTTGTATTTCATGTAGAACACAGCCAGGGATATTATCAGGTACCATGGAAGCTGTATTCTTGGCTTTGGACAGTGCGTTTTTTACCTGTGTAGCTGTGATAATAGGGACTTGGCATCCCTAAGGTATTGTGATAGGCCCTTTAGCGGGTGAAAGGGGGGTACAATTCGCACTGAACCTGTCTGCCAATATGCTATATCAGTTGGTTCTGTATAAGTATTGCCATTGCGCTGTAACTCTGAGCAGATCTGAGTATTGTCATGTAGATTCTTGACATAACTGTAGAATGTCTTGTGGTTGTCTTTAGAATCTGCAGCAATTTTGTTTTCATAGCTAGCTTAAGAGGATTTGATGATGGATCTCAGTTTTTTGCTGAGGCTAAATTCACCCTTTTCTGCAACAGTTTTTTTTCCTTCTGTTGTAGAGTTTGTTTATGGTGGGGGACCACCTGATTGGCTTCCTTTTTTTGGAGGAGAGCGTCTTGGTTCTGTTTGGTATGGCCCGTTCCATGTACTTGTGTATGTGCTCATACAGTGCATTGGTGTATGATTCAGCATTCCATTTGCATGGGTGTTTTGAAGTTTGCCACCGCTGTTTTTAGAAGCCCAAAATTGGCTTTGGAGAAGTTTTTTTACGGTGGTTTCCTTTGGGGGGGGGGGGTGGGATGTGGATATCTATGGTGATTAGCTTGTGGTCAGATCTGACCAGGGAGAAGTTGATTACCGGTGTAGAGCAACGGTCGCCAGTGTTAGTAATGACCAGGTCAAGGATGTTTCTACCCCTGGTGGGTTTTAGTTTGTATAACTTGGATGAAGCCATGCAGGTTGATAAAGTTAATTGGTTCACCTGCGGTTCAGAAAACCCTATCCGTGTTTGTCACCCATTACAACCATTTCATAAGGTAGAGTTAAGGATGTCCAATGGAGAATGTTTTTACTTATGGTGATGATGTTTCCTGGAGAAATATAGGTACCTATATTAACTAATTGTTTGTTCAAGTTGATTTTGAATTTGGTAAATAGTACCTTAGTGTCCTTGAATACTGGGATATTTTGATCTAGACATTGTAGTATGAGGTCATTTTAAATTTAAAAGCTGTTACACCTCACTGTTTGTTTGCTCTTATAGTCTGTGTGTTATAGCCTGGGGGAATACATTTCATTATGTCTGGCTTCAGCCAGGTTTCTGTTAGCAGAACAATGTCAGGTGAGTGGTGTGTGATATTGATATGAAGTTCATGAATTTTAACTACACTTCTCATATTCATGTTTAGGAGTAATAGGTGAGATCCTTTCCGGGCTACATTTAATGTACTCTGGGTCTGTAATGTGGATGTGTTGAGGGGTTTCAGCAGATTGCTTTTTGGGCCAAGGTTTGGGTTAATATCACAGCTGAATTTTAAGATGAGATGCAATTTGTATAAGTGAGTTGAAGAGCTTTATCACAGGAGTATCATGTTTGAGTGAGATGTGAGGTGTAGTGTATAGAGGGGGAGTAACTATAAGTAGACTGGTCTGTGTGAATGATATTGTAGAGTTCTGGTGTTACCAAACAGTTAATTGGTTTTGTTTGTAGTGGATAAGGGAATTTAATGGTAAGAGAGGCGAAGGAAATAGTTGAATGATAGTTATTAGAATTATGCGAGAAGTTGTTCATAAGAGTAGCATGTTTTTTGATTTGAATAAAGGGAAATTACCATAGAAGAAAAAATTAGAAAGTGAAAAGCAATGTGTAGATTAAGTAGGGTCTAGGTATTGTGTAGAAGATGGTGAGCTATAGGATAAGTAGAAGGGGGTAACAGGTGTACTTGGTGATTTCTACAGGTTTAAAGCCCAATTGTTGGGGGAATACTCGCTTAATAGAAAAGGTTGGTAAGGTAAGTCTAAGTACTTGAGTGCACTGCCTGTTTCTATTTTTCTTTACTGTGGGTCCCGTTTGCAGAGGTATAGGGAGATTTCTACAGGTTTAAAGCCCAGGTGAAAAAGTTGGTAAAGTAAATGGCGAACCCACTATCAAAAGCATATCTGTACGTTTGGATAGAATTTCTTAGCAATGTTTTATACATATAGATTAAACTTCCTAGCATTTTTTTTTTTTTTTTTAAGCATTTTCTGAATGTGCTCTCACCTTATTTCTGCACTAAATGATCTTTGTTGTGACAATTTTTATTATTTCTGTTTTTCAAGTAATATTTAAACCAGTGTCTATGGTTTCCTCTTAAGAAATGGCTCCTTATCCAGTAAAGTTGGTATTGCCGGTCAAATTCTAGACATGTACGCAGCCAGTAATGTCCATGTTATCTGTCAATAGTTCTTGCAGTATTTTTATGTTAATATAATCTACGTGGTATATCTTCCTCTGGTGTAATTTATTGAGTAAATCATGATTTTTATTTATTTATTAAATTTTTTTGAAATTCCAAAACTGCACTACGTTGTTTATGGTACTTGTTGAAAGGTCAAGACTTTTTCTTGTCACCCTTAGGTGACTCACAAGAATTTTACTCTAGGTCTGTCTGGTCTTCTGCCTTTTTCAGAAAATTATGGTCCAAATGTTTTAGTTTCAGCACTGTGGTCCCATCTCAGAATTTGTTTTTGCAATGGTATTTGGGCTATTAAGAAAGAATACTTTTCAGAGAGAGCTTATGGAGCCCGTTGTCTTGAGTCTTCCATCTGTAGAGCTTGTTGGTCTGAACTTTCTAAAGTGTTCTGTTGATTGAAGCCGTAATTTTTTCCATTGCTAAATTTAAATGTTCTTGACATTGTGTTAAGTCATGATATGATGGAGAGCAAACCTCTTGAGTCTAAATCATCTAGTTAAGAAGTACTATAGAATAAATCCCACGACTGCTGTATTCATAAATGGAAAAAAAATGCCTTTACCAGTCTCAGATGTTTTGGCAATCCAAGGATGGGTTATGAAGTAATTTCATTAAAGTTAATTATGATACTCCTGAGAAGTGCCATTGTAACTACACATAACCCAACAGAATTTAACCCAGGAATAGTGTTCTACTTGTTTATTAACTGGTAAGTTCTAAGTGGATATAACCCAGTATCAATGGAGGCTTGGGGAGAAAAGTTTCACAGCAAAATTATAGTAAAATGTATAAAGAAAAACATGGTTGCGTATAATGAACCGATACAAGCAATCTGTGAAAGGGGTGTATGCAATTTAATGTAAATTTGATATGAAATGATACTGTCATACAAGTTGCAACTGCTTGTACACAGTGTTTTCACAAAATGTAAACAGCGGAGACAGTAAAATGAAAATAATTTGGGCAGAGAAACATGCAACTAGCAGTGAATATGTTAGGTGAGAAGAAACTGATCAGTCTGCAGTTATGAGGTTAAAAAGATTACAGCTTAAGAAGGTAGGCAGACCTGGCCTGTACGGGAGTATTGAAAGCGGCATAGAGTATCCTGTGATACCTGTGCTGCAGTTGCTAGGTCATCTTCGGAATAAATTATTGTGGGCCTTCTGAAAGGCTAACAAAATAGAAGTCTGACAGACTGATAAAGGGCAGTTCCATATCTTTGAGAATGGACAGAAAATATCACCAGAATGATATCTAATATGAAGAGCTTGTATAAAGAGACAGCCTACTGAATGAAGGTTGCAAATGGATATACCAGCAAAACAGGAGATATGATGAGGATGTTTATTTGGCGGTATTGGATGGTATGGGTAAGCTTCATTTGCAGCATTTTACATTAATGGTGAATTTGAGCCATTGTTAAGATTTCCGCAGTGTGCATAAGAGTTGAGAGTTGCAATAAGTACAAATTAATGATTTTAGGTTAGTGAAGATGTAAAGAGTTTAACTTGGGAGCAAGAAAATTCTGGCTGTAATGATTATATCCATGTTGGAGTTTTGTTAACTTATAGTGACTGATTTTTATATGTAGGCTAGACCTCTGTTGCTGTTCAGGAGTGACACCAAGAAGCTTGATTGATAGGTGAGCAACTTCTGAAGTATGACTGTCCCACAAATAGGACACAGATGATCAGAGTAGAGGAAGTTATCCCCACAAAGAGATGTCACCAGTGGATTTCCCCCAGGTTTCTTTGCTTGGGACCTTTCCTCTTTGGCATCTACTTTTCTGAAGTAAAAGCAGGCCAAAGGGTTCTGGCTAAGTTTGCAGATGACTGCAAGGAAGGAGCAGTCATGGAAATCCCCAAATGACTTAGCCGTGCTAAAGGAAGGGTTGTCTCAAATATGTTACTGGTGCCAAAATCATGGGCTGAAATTTAATGCCAAAAAATGTATTGTATCATTTGGAAGTCATCCACCCCAGGGAACTACCACATTGACCATACACCCCTAAGAGTTGGCCCAGATGTTTGGGATTAGGGAATTTATGCCGACAGTAATCCAACTTTTGACCAACATGTGTCTGTACTTGGAAGGAAGTCCTATATTGCACAGCTTATAAACAGAGGGGTTATCTTTAGATGTAGGATGTCATTGTCCCCCTTCACTCAGCCCTCATTAGGACAGTCATTGAATATAATGCCTCCTTTGCCATTTACCTGTCCAGGCACTTCGAGCAACTGGAATGCCCACAGTAATACCTTAAAATAAAAGGTTACAAGGCCTAAACAAATGTTCTGTGTGGACTGACTCATAGGCCTGTCACTATACTCTGTATTTCACAGACTGCTAAAAGGTGACCTGTGTCTGGCATACAAGGCATCCTCTGACCCTTTACTAATACATTTACTGCACATCAACTCAAATAGCATCAGAAGTACTTGGTCCAGGGAGCTAAACCTCTTCTGTAACATCAAGAGAATAGTTTGGAGGAACAGGTATATCTCGCAGCTGTGGAACAGACTCCCCATCCACCTAAAATGAAGTCATCCTTGTCATTATTCAAGTGCAGCTTAGATCCGGGAAGCAGAAAATTTACTCCAGGGCTGCCTCTGTCCTTATTCAGGTGTAGCTTAAATCTATGGATAGGAAACAGAAAATTTACCCCAAGGCTGTCCCCTGTGTTAATAATAGACAGAGGCAGCTCCTAAATACTTTATCCGATGCAAGGGTCCCCTCAAATTATCTATATATGAGCCTACTTATTTTCATTAGAGGCAATATATAATTATCGACCACGGAATGGGTAAGGCTAGTCTGTACCCAAATAGGTTAGATTATTTTGAGCATAAAAGGGAAATTATCTAGGTGTAAAATGTCTCAAGGGCAGCTAGCCTGGTACTTACCTTTAAACCTGTAATTGTCTTGGGAAGATTAGTAGTGTATGCTAGTTAGGAAGTGAGAAATGAAAGCTGTAACATCATTGAACGTGTTCTCGCATAGAGAATTTTGGTGCTTATGTGGGTTGTTAAAGATGCTTTACAGTAATTTTAGAATTAAATTTTATGAGCAGAGAACCCCAAAACCTGCACCAGGGCTTTTTCCATCCCATGGCAGAGTGAAGAGCTTGATTTTAATTTTTAATTTCTGAATAGAGCGTGCATGTGATTTAGCACACATTGCTATCTCAATCAAATTATGAAAGGAATCCTTTATACAATACCCATGGAAGAATGTCCTTTTTCAATGCAAATTTTCTAATTGACATTTTTATGTTCTGCCATTCCTTCAGGCTGGTTTGAGACTTGAACTAGACATTTGCTACCTAGTGGCCATTACCTCTGCTAGGTTATTTGAGCTTCAGACTTTAGGGTGTAGAGTACACTATATAATTTTCCTTAATTGGATGTCCTTTAATGTATATCCTTGCTTTGTTATTATATTTATTTGTTAACCAGGTAAGGGATCTGGTCTTTTGGACTCCCGTGACAGGGGCAGAATAAGTGCAGTATACCCAACCAGTTGTATTTGAAAGCTGAGAGGAAACTGCAGTGTCTAGAGAGATGACACACACACAGACAAGGAAATAACATGTCCGATTTCACACACTGATTGGAGGATGGGCTCAAATCCTGGAGCCCATGTCTGTGAAGCAGAGAGCTTAACCATTCTTTCCCAAAAATTATTTGAGAAGTCTGATTTGCTGAGTTTTCTGTTCTGACTTTACAGAACATAATCAGCTCACCAGTCTGCTGTTAATGCAGGCTTTTATTTCAGTTGACAACTGTGTTGAAAATTGAACTTCTGGCCTGTACTTACTTTAAGCATGAACTTTCTTGCTGTGTAGTGCTACTGCTTTTCAACTTTATAGTGTTGCGGAGTGGTCTTTATAGTGAAGGAAATCAGTTTGAGATGGATGTACTTAATGCATTTTTAATTTTAAAGCAAGTATTATTTCTATATCTAGACTTCTGGAAAAGTAGCTAAATAACTAGGGTGTATTCAAATTCATCCTTTTAAGCCCTTTCTGAGCAAGGTAATTCTATATTATATCTGTAAAAGTACTGGTTACTCATGTTAACTTGGTTTCTGTTTTTAGGTACCTGACAGAGAGAGTGAAAATGAAAGTGCTGCGGATATTAACAACAGGTAGGTGTTGCACAGTAAAATTAGATATTTGCCATATTGGGGGTGGGGTGTGGAGGATACCCAATGGGAAATTTATTTTCAGCTGTTATTCTTTGTCTCTGTATTGAGTGCTTATGTGCACTTATTTTTATGAAGTATGTGTATAGCTATTTGTAACTGAGAAAAATTAAACCCTGTTCTGTTGATTTAGGGAACTTGATTTGGAATGTATCTACCACAAGAGGAGTGGTTCCTGGCCCAGAAATTGTTAGCTATTGGCCGTTTGGGCAGTTTTTTTTCCATCTCTTTCAACATTCTGGTTTAAAAGCAGCACTTGCGCTTGTTTGCCACCTTTCCTGTAACTAGCCTAGTCCAGATACAGCGTTGCTGTATCCAGGACTGTTGGTAAGCTTCTGAGCCCCGCAAGCCTTTCTGTGTTGGAGGAAAGCCTTCTAGCTTACCAGTGGGAGTGGTAATCACTAGGTACCCTGTCTACCACGAGAGGAGAGGTTCTTGGCCCAGAAATAGTAGTTTAGTGACCATTTGGACAGTTTGTCTGTCTCTTTCCACTTTCTGGTTTAAAAGACCACATCTGTGCTTGTTTTCCCATCTTTCCTGTAACTAATCTAGTAGCACTAGAAAGCCTTAAACTGATACAAGCTTTCTAGCTTAGAAGAGAGACTTTGGAGTATTGTATCAGTTTTCTGTACTTTCTTGCTGTACTTAACTGTTTTCCACCTAAACGCAGATTTTCCAGCATTTGTTGTGATTTAAAAGCTTGTTTTTTTTCACATATTGTACTTATTTGGTTGCCTGCACATTTAAAAAGTTGTTTTTTGTTTAAATAATTTGTTCAACTATTGTAGGCTACACAATAAAGTGCGATAACCTTTTCTGATTGTTTGTAGTCATTTAAAGCTGTTTTAAGTGTATTTTTTACTGTTTTTGCCTTATCTTAAAAAAAAAAAAAATCTTGTTTCCCGCCTTTCTAAGCAAGTATAATCCTAGTGCTGAATTCAGGGCTGTGATACTAGTTTCTGAGTTGCTCATACTTACTTGGATAGAAGGAAGTTTCTCTGTTCACCTGTGAGAGACGGGAGCTTTGAGCAACTTATCTGTCCCTGGAGGAGTGGTTCCAGCCCAGAAGTTAGTAGATTATTGGCCATTTTGAGCTAATTTCTATCTCTTTCATTTCCTACTATAAAAACTGCGTTTGCACAGTTTTGCACACCGAGCAGCGCCGGTTAGCTACGGTTAAATTATTTCCAGCTCCACTGTCTCCTCTTCAGTTTTTCCCTTGAAACTGGTCTCTCTCTCAACCTAAGCACTCAGAAAGCATCCTACAGCCCAGCACTTCCTCAGACCTAATAGCAAGCACTAATATACCCTGACAATGATTGCCCAGCAGGGCAAGGCTCTTTATTCACCTCTCACCAACCAAGCGACTAAGCAGCTCACCCTACTATTCAGGCATGACCAAAGGGCAATTTCAGGTGTACTCTCCAGTCCAGCTGGTGAATCTTTGTATCCTGAGGCAATGTTACAACTGCCTCATGTACACAGCCAACCCTCTCCTCCTACCACAAAACACTAACATATGCAAGAGATGCAGTTATACAGCCAAACTGGAAGCTAAGTTGTCTACACCCAAGACTAGAACAGACCGTCAAGAGGAGAAGGTTAACACTTGCACCACACCTCCAGCCGCGCACAGACCCACTAAAACAGCACAGGCAAAAAATACACATAAATACACAAAATCATACTCTGAGGTCCTAAATAAAAACCTGCAAAAGCATCAGAGACCTCCAAAGCAGACACCCAAACAACCTGCACTTCCCGTCACAAACCAGACAACACATAAAACACAAAATCAGTGTGCTGCACAATCACAGCCCTTAAGGCGAAATAACATACCTAACACACACTAGTAATAGGTGACTCTGTAGTCAGGCACACTGACGTCCCACTCACTAGGCTGGACAAGCAGAAGGGTTACGGTTAGTTGCCTGTCGGGAGTCAGAATCCGACACATAACACAAGCACTCGGGTCACTCCAGAGCAAGTACAAATATGACTCTTTGTTCATGTTGGTGTGAATGACCTGAGACGTACCTCCCTGGACTACATGAAAAGAGACATGGAAGAGCTCTCTGATCATGTAGCCCAGGCTGGTATGACCCTGACCCTGAGTAGCATCCTGCCCTCACCAAGAACGATACCTCAGTATAAAGAAAAAATGATCAATTTCAACAATTGGTTAAGCTTCTGGTGTCATTCAAAGGGGATCCCAGTGTCTGTCAGCCTGGGATGACATGCTCGACAAGCCGCATTGCTTCGCAAGGGATGGCTTGCACCTGTCACCCCTAGGCTTTTGAATACTGGCCAAGGCTCTTGCTGCCCCCATAGTGCCTTTTTAAGGCAAGGTTCAAAAACTCAAACCCACCTCCGTAAACAGCACAATTAACAAAAACTGAGGGTTATGCTACTAAACGCCAGGAGTTTAAATCTCAAAATGCACATGCTCGAAGCACTCTTCAGTATGGAAAACGTCGACATCTGTGCAGTAACTGAAACCTGGTTCAAGGCTCCAGAGAGCACTCCAGCACTACCGGGCTACAACTTGTACCACACGGTTCGGCCACAGAACACGGACCGAAACAGAAAAGGAGGGGGTGTATCCATATTCTTCAAGGATACATACACCTCCAGGTTAGTGGTGCAGCACGATACCTCTGAGATCATCCATGTGCAACCAACATCGGGCAAATCTGCAATGCAAATTGTGGCCTGCTACAGATCACCCTCCATGCCCCGGGACCACCACTCCACCTTTCTGGAGACACTGGAAAACATGAAGGTCCTACCGAACACCCTGGTATTGGGCGATTTCAATTACCCTACCATTCACTGGGAAAACTCCACCAGTACAAACTCCCAGACCCAGCGCTTCCTGGAATTCAACAACTCAGGCGCCCTGGATCAGCTGGTAAACTCCCTTACAAAAGGTCAAAACATATTGGACCTGGTCATCACCAACATGGGGAGACAGGTGTTCCACATCGGAGGTCAACCCATCACTGGTTAGATCAGACCATAAACTAATCACTCTGGATGTCCACACCCCACCACCACCCCCAACTAAGGAAACCGCAGTAAAAAACTTTTCTAAAGCAAACTTCATTTTACTTAAGACAGAGGTGATAAGTTTCACAGCCCCCATGCTAAGGGATAATGCTGCCCAAGATGCAAAAACCTTTACAAATGCACTCTATGAGCACTAACAAGGATACTTGGATCGTGCCATCCCTAGCAAAACCAAGACTCAGTCCTCTAAAAGAAGGAAATCAGTTTGGTGGACCCCTGCCATAAACAAGGCTATACAATAGAAGGAGGAAACTAATCCAGAAAAAAAGCAATTCCCAAGAAGGAAAGACATCCCTGATCAGTGTCAGTAAGAAACTAAGGTCCCTCATGAAATCTTCCAAGGCTAACTTCGAACGAAAAATAGCCAAGGATTCAAAAGATAACCACAAAGCCTTCTTTAGCTATGTTAAGAATTTAAGTGGCAACTCGCAGATATACACTGAACTAGTGCAAAATAGCACAAAATATACTGAACCTATTGATATTGGCAACATTCTGGCCGATAGATTCAGTGCAAACTTCAACCCCCTCTAACCTTCAAAAGGGCCCACAACAATACAGGAAAAGTGTAGTGTCCCAAAAAATCACAGATGCACAGGTGAAAACAACCCTTTCAAATGCCAAAAACACAGCGTCAATGGGACCAGATGGTGTCCCGGGCTGCATATTGCACGAACTACAGAAGGAACTAACCCCCCACCTAAACACGCTGTTCAATCTCAGCCTCTCAACAGGCTACGTGCCCATAGAATGGCACACAGCAACAGTTATTCCTCTCCACAAAGGAGGGGCCACAACTGACCCTGGTAACTATCGTCCCATAAGCCTGACTAGCCTGGACTGCAAGGCTATGGAGTGCATCATCATGGAACTGATTAAAAAAGACATTGGGAACCTCCAAACACTTGACCCGACCCAATTTGGCTTTAAGGGCAGATCATGCCTGCTAAACCTGGTTGACTTCTTCGAGACAATCACCAAGACCATAGATGAGGGAAAGGTTGTTCACACAGCCTACCTTGACCTCGCCAAGGCTTTGGACACCATTCCCCACTCGGGTATTACAGAAAAACTCACCAGCCTGAACATAAACCCCTACGTCACAAGATGGGTTGCCAACTGGCTTACGGGCAGAACTCACATGGTAAGAATAGTGGGATCCAAGTCCGAGACTAAACCAGTCACACGTGGTGTCCCACAAGGCTCGGCCCTGAGACCCCTGCTTTTCGGCATATACTTCTCAGAAGTACAGGCAAATACAGGAGGACTATGGCTAACCAAGTTCACCAATGACTGCAAACTGGGAGCCATAATTGACTCTCCGGCTGACATGGACATCCTCCAAAAGGGCCTTACTGAGACAGACACCTAGTCTCAAAGTCATGGCCTCAAGCTAAATGCCAAAAAATGCGTAGTCATCCCGTTTGGGAAAAACAAAACACTCACAAATTACCACATAGGTGGCAGCCCCCTTAATACAGAAGAGGTAATAAGAGATCTGGAGACCCAGGTAGATAGTAATCTCTCCTTTGACAATCATATTGCCAAAGTAGTTAGGAAATCCTTCTATGTGGCCCATCTAATTACTAAAGGGGTCACATCTAGAAATAGAGGTTATAGTGCCTCTCTACTCGTCACTCATTAGACCCATCATAGAGTACAATGCCCCATTTGGGGTGTACCTCACAAGACACTTCCAACAGCTGGAAAGACCACAAAAGTACCTCACCAAGAGGATTACTGGCCTCAAACATATGTCCTATTCAGCCCGACTGAAAAAACTCTGGCTGTGCTCAGTGGCATATCGCTTACTCAGAGCTGATCTCTGCCTGACTTAGAAGGCCATGTCCAACTCGGAACTGATGGACATGCTCCACCTAAAGAAATCCAAGTCACTGCGAGCCACGCGCTGTAGTGAGCTAAACCTCGCCACAACAATAAATAGAACATGCTGGAGTGATAGATTCCTGTCACAGAGACTCTCCATGCTTTGGAACAAAATTCCAAACTACATCAGGCAGAGCCCCTCACTAACACTCAAGAGAAACCTTGATGAGTGGATAGGTAACAGAAATTACACCCCTGGGATCACTTCATTGGCTGTGCTTGACAGAGGATCAGTTAATCAATCAGTGGGGCGGCGAAAGCTGACACACTCTGGCTAGGCTTATAAATGCCCTCGGGCAGATAGCCTAGTACCTATCTATGAACCTATGTTATGAATTTTGAACTAATTTCCATAATTCTGCAGTACAAGGTAATTTTTCTGTTGCATAAACCAAACCCCACCACATACATTTATCAATTTCTCGACGTATGCATTTTTAGGTTTGAATTGCTGCTAACAATTTATTTCAGTAGGCTGTGGTAATTGTGTGTGTTTATTGAATAGGGTTCTAGATAGTTTTCATAGGCTCTTAAGAAGTCTGAGTGTTTTTCTACTTTGTAATAAAATATTTTTTGTAAGACTCTAACTTTTTTTCATGTGCTTTTGTAGTGTAGTTAGAGGTATGATAGTTGTATACTAACTTAAAACTTAATCCTTACTTACCCCAGCTCAATCATTGCTGTTTCACAGTTTACTCTTCCTTTAACTTTAGAAACTTCCAATAGATGCAGTTTAACTTGAGAAATGCTGTAATATAGACAAATATTTCTAATTAATCATATAAAGCACACCGCTACACAACTGTACAGAAAGTCTGCTGAGTAGAACAACATTAATTATGTTTAACACAATTAAAATGGCTCACAGCATTCTTTATAAGCCAGAAACTCAGATTACAGTAAAAAAAAAAAAAGCCAGTTGTCTTAAAAATCTCATAATTAGGAAAGCTGTGCAGCTATGCATTTCCTATGAATGTGACGGAAAGGGCAACATATGTCAAAACAACTTCCATCTGGTTAGTACTATTGCTTTTAATCTCACCATGGTAAAACTGTTCCAGGCATGATAAAGACATGTTGTTCTTTTGATGGCTAATGGAAAGAGGTAAACTCATAGAAGTTATAGAGATAAATAATAAAGTAAATAAATTAAATCACTTCTGCAGTAGATGCACCCTTTCTCCATCACAATGATTTGTATGAGTTTTCCCAGGACAGTAGCCTTCCTTTTTTATTTTTATCGGCAAGAAATTCTGGAAGTATGTCAGCATGCAGACTGCTGCAGAAATAATTGTTGCATAGGTAGGAACTGTTGGCTGAAATACTTGCCTTTAGAGTGGTACAGGATATGTACAAGGGTAGTGTGACAGCGGTGAGGTCTGTGGTGGGAGTGACTGATGCATTTAAGGTGGAGGTGGGGTTACATTAAAGATCAGCTCTGAGCCCTTATTTGCAATGTTGATGGACAGGTTGACAGACTAGATCAGACAGGAGTCCCCATGGACTAGGATGTTTGCAGATGACATTGTGATCTGTAGTGAGAGTAGGGAACAGGTGGAGGAGACCCTGGAGAGATGGCGATATGCTCTAGAGAGAAGAGGAGTGAAGGTCAGCAGGACTAAGACAGAATATATGTGTGTGAATGAGAGGGAGGATAGAGGAATGGTGAGGATGCAAGGAGTAGAGATGGCGAAGGTGGATGAGTTTAAATACTTGGGTCAGTAGTTCAGAGTAACAGTGAGTGTGGAAGAAAGGTGAAGAAGAGAGTACAGGCAGGATGGAGTGGGTGGAGAAGAGTGTCAGGAGTGATTTGTGACAGACTAGTACCTGTAAGAGTGAATGGGAAGGTCTACAAGAGGGTAGTGAGACCAGCTATGTTATATGGGTTGGAGACAGTGGCATTGACAAAAAGACAGGAGTTTGAGCTGGATGTGGCAGAGTTAAAGATGTTAAGATTTGCACTGGGTGTGATGAGGGTGGACAGGATTAGGAATAAGTATATTAGATGGTCAGCCCAGGTTGGAAGGTTTGGAGACTAAGCCAGAGAGGCAAGATTACGTTGGTTTGGACATGTGCTGAGAAGGGATGCGGAGTATATTGGGAAAAAGATACTAAGGATGAAGTTACCAAGTAACAGGAAAAGAGGAAGGCCTAAGATATAAGGTTTATGGATGTAGTGAGAGAGGACATGCAGGTGGTTGGTGTGACAGAGCAAGATGCAGAGGACAGGAAGAAATGGAAACAGGTGATCCGCTGTGGCGGCCCCTAATGGGAACAGCCAAAAGAAGATGATGAGAGCTGCAGAACATGTTTGAGGGCTTCTTGTCTGTTAGCCTATTAAGGTATCCTTAGCTCCATTCAGGACTTCATCAAAAAAATATGAGATAACTACATAGCATACTTTGTTAATGGAATCGTGCCTTGAGTTTTGGGCAACTAGCATACCAACATTTCATTACATTGTTTTAATTGATTATATTTTTCATTCCCATTAGAGTAACAACGTATGCAGCCTGTGGAGTCTTTAAAGGCTGCAGCCTTTATCTTCTCATTTGTGTGGTCATCAGGTGCTACCCCTTGTAGAAGAGGGTTTTCAATGGACAGTTGAGGACCTTTTAATAGTTAGGTGGGAGGTCTTATGCAAATCTCTCAAGTGACAGTTGTAATTAGCCTTAAGGGATAAATACCAGAGGTAACCTAAGAAGCCTAAGGCAGCAAAACCTGAGGCAGAAATTTGTGGGGTATTTCAGAGCTTTAATTCTTGAATTCACTAGTAGGTAATATTATTGCTGAGAAAAAATGAGTTGTAGGGGAAAGTTCTGGAGCTTTCTTTACAGCCATCTTAAATTAAATTGCTAAATTTGTTTTTACTGTAATAATAGTCACTGACACTGCCATGTACGTACTTGGGCATTTATATTATATAGTACCTTGTAATTACAGGTAACATATGCTGATTTATCTTTTTGTCAAATACAGAGCTCTGTCATCAACCGAAAGCCTTCGTCAGCTGTCTGAGCAACTGAATGGTTTGGTAAATCAGGTACTGTAAAACAAAATAAAAAGCATGTACATTACATTCATACAAACCTCTGATATGGAAATTGTATTTGTTGCTTAATAAGGCTTGGATATCTGAGGGATAGTAAGAGCACGAGGTGCTACCTCAAGAGTAAAAGGATAGATAATAAATTGTCTGACTTTATGGGGTTTGGGAAAGGAAACGAAGTAGAGAAAGAAATAGACAAAACTAAAGCTGGTTTAGTAGTTATATACTTGTGGGAAGCCTTTGAATAATGCAGTTTGATGGAAGTAAGAAAAAAGTAGTGGAGTCTAAAAGAAGTTAACTATTTTCAAAGGAATATTTTTTTTTCTTGTTCTATCTAATAAACCTGATTTATGTGCACCTTCATATATTCGGTGCATATATTGATCACATTGTATTCATCAAAATAAATCTGCAGCATCATTGTATAGTTTCTACCAAAATGTTTAATTTTAGGTGTCTGTATGTTGACCTTTGTAGTTCATTTGTAACGAGTTGTGCTTTATCTCCAACCTTGGCCTTGTATTTGTTTTGCATTATGTATTCACTGATTTAGCCCAACTCAAATCGTCCCTGAATATAAAGGGGTTTCTTAAATTGTCTTGCCATTGCACTAGCATGGATCACCTTTCAAGTGAAGTTATGCATGCTTACTGTCTGCTCTATGACTTATGAACTTACAGTCCTGTTGTACAGCCAGGCTTGAAAATAAGTGACACCAGTCTATTTAATATTTAGAACTTCAAATGGTTTCTGTAGATATTTATTTTGTAAAAGTTATGTTAGATTATTCTCATTGTTATCGTTTTGTTATTGCACTACTGCCCTTTTATCTTGCCTCCATGGCTGCAGTATAAGCCTGTTTTTGTAGCTAGCACTGCAGTTTCTTATCTGTCCACCCCTTTTTGATAATGTTAAAAAAATAAAGCCCTATGGTGGAACCTATTTTTAACAGACTGTATAGTAAAAGATAAAAACATTTTATGAAATAATAAATATAACTCTCAAGATGTTGAAAATGTTTCAGAAGTTAAGAAACTCTGGTCTGTGATCAGATTAGCCAAAGCTAGTTATGAGGTAAAAACAGCTACTCAGGCAAAAGACCCATTAAACCTCCTGTAACTGTTGGAACCCTCAGAAACGATGCTCAGCACTGTACAGTGCTTAGTAGTAAGCGATATTACATACTTAGACCATGAAGACGTAGCCAGTCTGCTTGTGGATACATTTAGCTCTAACTTCAACCCTCCACATTCCCAGATGACATACCCCCCTCACATCTCCCAGGAACAAGTCCACAAAGCACTTTCCAAGGCCAAGACCTCTGCTTCTATGGATCCAGATAAAATACCAGGCTGCTTACTGACCGACCTGAAACAAGACCTTTCAACCCCACTACAGAGGCTGTTCAGTAGGAATCTCCAAACAGAGCTTGTGCTAGATGAATGGGGAACAGCAACAGTCGTCCCTCTGCACACGGTGAGGTGTCAGTGGACCGAGGTCATTATGGATCCATACGTCTGACCAGGCTAATCTGTAAGGCTATGGGAAGGATAATTGTAGAAAAAAAATAAGGACGTAGCTTGGGTCAAGAATTTGGATGTTAGCTAAGTTTGGTTTGCTAGGGGCAGTTCCTGCCTGCTTAATCTGGACAACTGCTCCTTTGAAACGGTTATTGAAGCAGTGGATGAGGAAAAATCAATACACGCCATAGGTCTAGACTTTACAAAGACGTTTAACACTGTCCTACATTCAGATATTGTTGATAAATTCCCAACTAAGTTTTAATCCTTGTGTAACTCATTGGATAACAAATTGACTCACAAAACCTAGGAAATTAGGATAGATGGCTTTACCTTGTAACAGAATTGTCACTAGTGGTATATCCCAGGGATCAGTGCTCGAGCCTTTCCTCTTTGACAGCTACTTCTCAGATGTCAAAGTTAATGTTAAGGGCTTATGGCTGAAGAAGTATGCTGATGACTGCAAACTTGTCATCATAAACTTTCCAGAGGATACCAAGATACCCTAAGTGGGTCTTTCCCAAAGAAATACTTGATGTCACAACTGTGGACTAAAACTAACTGCCAAAAAAGGCATAATAGTCTCCTTCAGTAAGTGTGACATGCCCTGTAATGGTCCCATTGACAGCACACCACTAAAAATGTATCTAGTAGTTAGGGCTGTGGGAACCTATGTGGGCAAAAAGCTGTTCTTTGATTGGCATGTATATACTGTTGTAAGTCCTTTTCCACTGCACAGCTTATTAAAGGGTATGATGTCTAGGCCCAGGCATGGGATCATGCCACTGTATTTGGCATTTATTAAGTTGATCACGGAGTTAAAATGCTTCCTTCAATATGTACCTATCTAAATACTTAACACAGCTTGTGAACTACCCTAAAGCTTTTCATCAAGATCAAGGGCCTAAATAATAAAATCTATACCATCTGTCTCAAACCCTTGTCACTCAGTGACTTAATAGTCGTCTGAGGGACGACTTCTACCTCACATTCAGAGCCTCAGCAGACCCTATCCTGTCAAATCTGCTGCATATCTGCAAAGCTATGGAACGCATCATCATGGACCTAATAAACAAGGGATATAGGGAATCTCTAAACTCTGGATCCCACACAGTATGGTTTTGTGAAGGGTAGATCATGTCTGCTCAGCTTGGTCGTCGTCTTTGAGTCAAGTCGCCAGAGCTGTGGATGAAGGCAAGGTGGTTCATACAGCCTTCATTGATCTGTCCAAGGCCTTTGATACCATTACCCACTCAGAAATTGTAGAAAAACTCACTAAGCTAACCCCCTATATCACTAGGTGGGTTGCAAATTGGCTCATAGGTAGAATCCACAGTGTGAAATTAGCTGACTCCAAGTCAGACTGCCAACCAGTCACAAGTTGAGTCCCACAAGGTTCGGTCCTGGGTCCCTGTCCTGTTTGGTATCCACTTCTCTGAAGTCCAGGCCAACACGAAGGGACTCTGACAAAGTTCGCAGACGATTGCAAGTTGGGAGCTATTATTAACTCCCCAAGTGATGTTGACATCCTACAGAATGGCCTCACTGAGACCAACGACTGTTGTCAGAACCATGGCCTTAAGCTCAATGTGAAAAAATGTGTCATTATCTCCTTTGGGAAAAACCTGCTTCCCATGAGTTACCACATTGATGGCAGTCCACTGAATGCAGAAGGTGTCATAAGAGATCTGGGAACACAAGTTGACAGCAGCCTCTCTTTTGATCACCAAATTGCCACTGTGGTCAGAAAGTCCTATGTGGCACATCTCATTACTAAATGTTTTGCATCCAGGAAGAAAGAGGTCATTGTCTTCCTCTACTCTTCCCTCATTAGGCCAGTCAGAGTACAATGCCCCATTTGGCATGTACCTCACTAGACACCTGCAACAACTGGAGAGGCTGCAAAAGTACCTCACAAAGAGGATCCTAGCCCTTAAACACTTGTCCTATTTGGACAGACTCAAAAAACTCCCAACTATTCTCTGTCTCATATCGCCTACTAAGAGGCGATCTCTGCTTGACTTACAAAGACATGTCTGACCCAGTTCTGTTAGAAATGCTACATCTAAAGAAATCCCAATCCCTCCGCACCACACGATCCAGAGACCCCAACCTCATTACCACAATCAACAGAATGTACTGGAGGGGGACAGGGTCATAACCCAGAGACTGGCCATGCTATGAAATAGACCTCCCATACATGTCCAGCAGAGCACCTCAATTACCCTCTTAAAGAAAAATCTTGAGTGGATGGGAAATAGAAAATTCACTATGGGGGTAACTCCAGTGGCTCTACTTGACAGAGGCACTGGGAACTAAGGTCAGGTGGCACAATGCCAGGGTAATCCTATGGATAAGCTTGTAAAGGCCCCAGGGCCATTAGCCTAGTACACACCTATGAACCTATGTGCAGTGGTGGCATAAGCATCCACTCAAAAAAATCTTAACACAGCAAAAATTGAACATGCTGGGAAGGATAGATATCCATTGCAGAGGATATCACTTCTCTGGAATTGTCTTCCTCTCCCAAGTAAAGCAGTGTACTTCCCCTACTCTCCAAATGTAATCTGGATGAATGGGTAGGAAACTTCACATTTACCCTTAGTTTTAGCATTGTTGTCTGTGATGGATAGGGATAACATGCAGGTGCTCTGCCTGACTCTGGATTATTCATACTTAAATTACAAGGGCTAAAAACCTTCATGGAAATGCAGGCCTAGTCTTTTTAAAGATCTTTAATCAGTAGTTTAGTAAATACCTGTGAACCTAATGTTGTACTGTTTTAAGTTTTAGGTATATATTATGACCTATTAAATTGATGGCAGTCCCCCAGAGAGGACATTAACTAATTTGCGTAAGGTACTCAATGTAACAGCAGGTCTTCATTGGAGATTTTATCTGTAAAATAAGGGCACTCTCCTAACATTTCCTTACTGTGCAAAATTAAAAGTTGTTTACCAATAACTCATATCTCTTTACGTGGTGCAGCAGCAGTTCTTGGAAGTTTCAAGTGTGCCTTTGCACTTTACTGGGTTTAGCATTCACATCATGAGACATCTTTCTTTTTAGTTTGTGATGTTATAGGTTGTTCTCTGCAGATTCTTTTCATCTGGTCTGTCTGATCCAACTAATTTATTGAGTTAGTTGTCAGTTGTGGTTCTTCCTTGCTGGTGGTGTAGTTTCAAGCTTCTTTAAAGCTTTTCCCTCTAGAAATCCCTTTGGATAGCCAGTCCCCTCAGATCTCATTTTATGCCTCTGCATGCAGACTGATCGTGGGCAAAGTAAAGTTCTTCACCTTTGTATCTCTTTCAGTACTTGCTGAAACACTCTAAAGAACTTTCCATTTAGGGCCCCATCAGTACTTCCAGTGCCCTTTTCTTGATTTTTGTAGGTGGGAGACTTTCCTGCTTTTTACAGCCTTGGATAAGTGTTAATTCCTTGTATTTTAGCAGTATTCTTAGGTCCAGTAGTTTATAACTGTAATTGATTCATGGATATACAGATAATTAGTGTGGTGATTTTTCTTGCCATTATTCTAGTTGCTGCTGTTCAAGTGTTGTCAGTTATAGTGTTTTTTTTTTAATGTGTAGTGGAAAAACAAGACAACAGATTCAGAAAATGTACTGAATGTGGCTAAAAATTCCACCCTAGGTTATCCCTGAGCTCTGCTTGGAGCTGGATCATGTCAGTGGAATTCTCAATTTGCAGGGCCTTATGGTCCTTCTTTAGCTTCGTGTAAGAATAAATTGATTCTTAAAGGCTTGCTTCACCTTCACCTTGAACAGTCTGCAGGAAAGCCTAGAAAGGAGAAAGCGACAGAAAAGGAAGGCACAAGATCTGGGCCATTATTTGATATTCAAAGTGCAGAGAATGGAGCTGGCTTTTCACTCCGCTGCAGAAAGATGATCTCCCCCATTGGTATCATCACAGATCGATCCAGTTATCTACAACAAGTTGCCTAAATAATCTTAATTATCACTCTATGGAGAGGGAGCTGACTCTTTTCATCTCCAAACCCCCCGTAAAGCTTCTGATCTGATGTAATTTTCATTTGTTTCTGAACTAATGGGGTTCAGATCCAACTCTGCCACTTTCTTTAGATTCTAAGGTCTGACTCTTGAGCTCATTCCTTACCCCTAATGCCCCTGACTACTGTGTTAACTCGGATCTTGTTTGCAGATTTTCAAGATCAGAGTGGATTACGATTTCTCAAGCTAGTAGTGGGTTAGTGTGTGAATTAAGATGCATTTCTTTACCTTAAACTTTGCTTTCTTATTATAGATAATATTCCCCTTACTCCTTTCTAAACTTTTCTACTACCACAAATTACGGTTCTTTTGTTTTAGTCTTGGCTACCATTGTTGGTAACTTCTGCCTCTGTTACCTTGCTCCGAGATTGTCTCTTCTTACCATAGTTGGCATTAACATTTTTCTTCTTTCTTGCCATCTGTTATAGCTGTAAATATTTTTTTCTTAGTTGTGAATGCTGTCTTTTCCAAATTTACAGTATGGCTTATAAACCTACTGGGTTCAAAACGTGGACTTTCTGTGGGTGTAAGATCCCAACTCTGACACCTACAGGGAGTCTTTTTGGGCTTGACGCATTTGCACACCGCCTCCTCCATTTGTGTGGTGTTTAATGTCAAGGCCATTACAGACAGGAGAAACAAACTTGTATTAAAAGACCGCATTCCAGGTTCTGCTCCTTTCGTTGGTACAACTTCGTCAGGGGCTCAAACACCCTTTCAAAAATCAAAGGAACACCACTAAGAAGGTTTCAGAGTTTGGATCCAGCATTTAGTATTGTAAAGTCTCTGCTCTGTACTCCAAGGATTTCCTTGGAGCCATTATCCCCAAGGTTGAGGTTTCCTTTTCTTCAGGAGACACTAAAAAGTCTTCCAGACCACCATTCACTTCTTCCTCAGCTCCTCCAGAAGTCTTTCTGAGTTGGAGGTGGATAGGATGATGAGAAAATTTCTTACAACAGACCCAGACGGGGGTCTTGTCGGTGCAGTTTCCCATCGGATCCGTGAGCTTTAAACCTTCTATCCGATGTAAATTTTCTTCTTCCCATTCATCACTGATGGGTTCGGTTCCGAGTCGGCCTAATACCAAGCTCGCGTACACCAAAAACTCTCGAGCTAAGCTGCTACCCACAATGCACTTCTCCCGGTTTCTTCAGATTTCGTTTGCCACGCAGCCATATAGCAGCGTTTCACCAAGCTCTCCAGCTAAGTGTCATATTTTATAAAATATTTGTGTATTTTTGAACTTTTTTTTTTAAACTAGTTCATTTTCTACCCTCTTATCTGTCTAGCTTTACCCGTTAGGTATTTCTTATACCATCGTCGGTATGCCCTCTCCTACACATGTGGTATCGGTTGATACCATTGTTGGTATCTTCTTTTTCTTCTGCTTTTTTTCTCACTTCCTTTAGCAGTAATTTGTTTGTTTCGTGTGTATGAATATGTCTGAAAAGAAAAGGACTTTTGGGTTTAAACATTGCACTTCCTGCAGTGGCAAACTCCCTAGCAGTGACTCACGACGAATGTGTATTGTCTGGGAGTTTCTCACCTCTCTGTAAAACCTCCTTGCCAGATTTGCCTAAGTTTGTGTCAACGGACACTGAACAAGAGAAAAAATAAACTGATTTTGAAAGGCCTGTTAGTCTCACCTTTCTCAGAGGCCCTTTCTGTGTCTGAGGTCTCACAACCCCTCCAGTAAAGGACAAAAAAAGTCCCCATTCAGATCCCTCTTCAACAGCTGGTGATGAGGACAAGTCCCATAAACACAAGGCCCACAAATCTTCAACGGAACACAAAATTGTTTCATCGGCTCCAACTACGACGGTTGCTTCTGTTCTGAGCTCCGCTCCAGTTGCTTCTTTATCCAGTGTCATAGATATTACAGGAACTTCGATGGCGCCACCTTCGGCACCGATCTCTACGTAACCAGTCCTATCTACAGTGACTACGGCTCCGACCTTACTGTCTTCAGTAGTTTCTGCACAGACTTCACCCTTTACCGTACCGAAGGCAGTTCCGACAATCCCTTTGGAACCAATAACCTGGACTCAGAGTGCCTCCTCGGCACCAAGTCCATTCTCGACACTGTTGATTCCTCTATTACCTGCCAATAACTCAAACACCATGGACCCAGTACTCCCCTTCATTTGACCCGTTCTTAGGTCAGACGTATAGCCCCTTTCTGGACCGGCCTGACTCCCCTTCAGGAGTGTCCACAAGGTCCACCAGGAGTCTCTCTGAATTTTATGTGGTGCACCTGCTGGACCAGCTGTTAACAGCCAGAGGAATAACAAACATTTCTAAGACTCATCCCACTCCGGGGTTTGGGTCTACTGCTCCTAGGACTCCCACTTATAGTCCTCCCTCAGATCCGTCGGTTCTGAGGCCCATTGCTCCGATGTCCTTGGTGGAAACCCATTCCTCAGCTCTGACAGTGACCCTCACTGAAGCTTCGAGGCCACCCCTTTGGGTTTCGGTTCCATTGGAACCGTCCTTTCCTCAGTCCCATGGTTGAGGGGGGGGGCCCTCAGTTTTGAGCACGATTCCAAGTTTACCGTTTCAGTCCTCAGGTCCAGAGCAGCGTGTGACCCCGGTTCAGAGATCGTCCTACTCTGTTCCAGGCTCCCATCCCTCTTCAGGCAGGCCTGCTTTCCGGGTGATGGAGAGGGTGCTTGCTTCTGGAAGTGCTCCTCCTACGTCAGATCTTCCCCTTGCTCCCTCTGAGCTACATTTACCATGGGCTACCTCCACAGGACACCGAGAGCAGAAGCCACAGGAAACCCCAGTTCAGGGTACTTTTCCTTCCGAGTCTTCCTCAGACATCCCCACTGAAGAACCTCCTCGGAAGAAGGTGTGTAAGAGGAAACACCTTGACACTCCAGAGGAGTCTCTCACAGAGGATATGGACTAAGATGATGGGGAGGGGTCCCCACGGTCACCCCCTGATGGTCTCTTTTGGAGACATCCTGGAAATATTGAAACAGAGGGGTGACTGGAAGCCCTCTAACCCTTCCTCTGAGGAGTCCGTCTTCCTGCAGGCGTTCTGCTCTCAGCATTTTACTTCTTGGGTGACCCCACCTGCTGACGAGTTAGTCCAGCTCATCGTGCAGCGTGCGTGGAAGAACCCTGATTCTATTCAGGCCATTCAATGGAGACCAGATAAGATTCTTTCCCCACCAGAGGAGCATCCCCACTGGTCTAGAGGCTTGCCAGTAGATGCTATGGTGGTGGCGGCGGCCACTAAAAAGGATCTTGCGGAAAAAATTCCTACTGTTCACCTGCCCAGCAGAGAGTCCTGGGCTGTGGACAGACTAGGGAAGCGAGTTTTTGCTTCAGTGACCTTTGCAGTCAAGTCCCTGAATTACTTGGCACATTTCATGAGCCTCCAAAGGTATCTGATTTCCGAACTTTCTGGAGCCCTCGCGGGTCAAGTTTCTGACTGGGCACGAGACGAGGTTGCCTCTCAACTTGCCACCCTTGAGTCTGTCTCCAACTCGTACATGAGGTTGCTCTCCCACGCAACTGAAGGAGCAGCTGGAGCTGCGTGTGCAGACATAGTCATGAGGATTCACGCCTGGATGTGCATCTGTGACCTCGTGGACTCCAAGTCCTCCTTTTTGAATGCCCCTATTGAACCATCTTCCTTGTTTGATTTTAAAGTTAAGGACACACTGGCCAGGTGCGAGCAGGATAAAAAAAATCTTGTCTGCCATTGGCCTACATTTTTCCAAGCCCCTCTGTTCTTTCTCCAGGAACCAGAGGGGTGGGAAAATATGGTACAAAAAAATCTCAACTTCCTTTCTGCAACGGACGTGGTGAGGATTCTTCTAGTGGCAGAGAGGGTTCCAATGGTGGAAGACACCCCTTCAGGGGCAGAGGGGGTCCCCAAATTCAAGACTCCAGGGATTCTTTCAACGGATGGTCTTATCAAGGCTCCTGGAGCATTGTCCAATTGCCTTCTTCCGGAAGCAGTCGGGGCTCATTTTGTCTCTGCACCAAACTGCCTGGCACTCTATTACAAAAGATTGCTGGGTGCAGAGAATAATCTCCAGAGGCTATTACATTCCTCTAACATCACATCCAAAACCTACAAAGCACCTTCCCGATGTTCCACCTAGTCAAAGGGAAGAAGTGGCTTCAGAGGTAAGAAAGCTGTGTCAAGAGTCCTCCAGCCAGTTCCCCCAGACTAGTGCGGATCTGGTTTTTACTCAAGATTCTTTTTGGTGCCAAAAAAGACCGGGGACTGGAGACCCATTTTGGATCTCAGCCATCTAAACAAGCCAGTGGTTCAAACCAAATTCGGCATGGTCACTATTCAATCCATTCTCCCTTTTTTATGGGAGGATGTTTGGATGTACTCGATAGACCTCCAGGATGCGTATTCATACATCTAAGTGGACAAATGCTTCAGGAGTCTCCTTTGCTTCTGGCTAGGAGCCAATCATTACCAGTTCAGAGCCCTGCCATTCGGTATTTTGACGGCCCCCAGAGTGTTCACAAAATGCCTAGCAGTGGTGACAGCTCATCTGAGACTTCAGGGATTCCAGGTATTTCCATATTTAGATGATTGGCGCCTCTCCACCCCCATCAAGCATCTCCTGACCATAGCCCTCAGTTACACACTGTCACTGGCAGAGTCTCTAGACATTACAGTACAATCCAATGTACAGCCTGCCTAACAACTGGAATTTATATTGGCAGTTTTCAGTACTCGAACATGCCTGGTATCTCTACCAGCTCACAGGCTTCAGAAGTCAAGGTTGCAAGTACAAGTGATAATCTGTCCAAGAAAGGTGTCAGCAAGAGAAGTTCTCCAGACTCTGGGGTCTATGGCTGCAGCCATTTCGATTGTTCCTCTGGCAAGATTACACATGAGACTGTTACAATGGCTCCTATTGTCCCAATGGTTGGCAAATCTTCACCTCCTAAACTCACAGATCCTTATTACAAACTCTTGAAAGCAAGATCTCCTCTGGTGGATAAGGCCAGATGAAAAACTTTAAGTGTCGCCCTTTTCAGACACCCCAACCCAACACCACGGTGACCACGGACACTTCCCTGATAGAGTGAGGGGGCCCTTTTCAGGGAAAGACCGTCCAAGGCACGTGGTCCAGCTTAGAGGCCAACCTGCATATCAATGTTCTGGAGTTGAGAGCAGTGCAGTTGGCGTTGCAGGCATTACATCCACTCCTTCCATCGGGACCGATTGTGATGCAGTCAGACAATATGTCAGTAGTCTGGTACATAAACAAACAAGGAGTGACCAAATCCTACCCCCTGTGTCGAGCGGCCATGAGAATTTGGCACTAGATGATAGCTTCCAACCGATTTCTTATAGCAACGCATATCCCGGGGAGCTCCAATGTGATTGCGGACAGGCTGAGCAAATGTATTCTCCTTCCACACGAGTGGTCTCTCAATCCGAATGGGACGGCAGAAATTTTCAGCCGATGGGACCAGCCTTGCTACGATCTCTTCACTTCCCCTTCAAACAACAAATGCAGCAGCTTCTTTGCCCTTTCCCCCCCCCCAGAAGGGGAGTCCCCGAGAGACGCTTTGACTCACGATTGGCCCACGGGTCTCCTCTATGCTTATCCTCCAATTCCTTTGATACTCCTATTTCTGATGAAAGCAATTCGGTTGAGATTCAAGGTGATCCTTATTGCCCCATTCTGGCCTCGACAAGTGTGGTTCCTTTTCCTCCGGCCTCAACTGTTACAACCTCCATGGATCCTGGACACTCATCCAGGCTTAATTCTCACCCCCAAGGGTTGACTCTCCCAAATCTGTCCTCTCTCAAGCTGACAGCTTGGTTTCTCCACTTCCGTTAGTCGCCAGGCAGGAAACCCTCTCCTCACCTGTTTGCAATATTATTCTGGCCTCCCATAAGCCATCCACCAGAAACCTCTACAGAGATAAGTGGAAAAGGTTTGCTCTCTGGTCTAAAGAACATATGTTAGACCCCCTCTCAGCTCCTGTATCTGTTATTCAAGAGCTTTCTGAGTTTTTTGAGAAGGGAGCATCAGCTTCTGCCATTTGTGTCCACTTAGCAGTTATTTCCAATTTTCATAACGGTCTAGAAGGCGTTCCACTTATCTCCACCCGGATATCCAGGATCTTTCTGAAAGGAGTTTTTAACAGCAGACCTACAATCAGGCGGCCTTTGGAGGCATGGAATCTCTTCCTGGTACTACAGTCTCTCTCTACTCCCTTTTGAGCCTGTTGCAAAATGTGACCTTAAATTTCTATCATGGAAATGTCTATTTTTGGTGGCTGTCACATCAGCTAGACAGATATCAGAATTACAAGCCTTATGCATCTGGAGTCCGTATTTAATCTTTCATAAAGACAGAGTATCTCTTCGTACTAATCCATCTTTTCTCCCCAAAGTAATTTCTGATTTCTCTGTGAACCAGTCCATTGAACTCCCAATGTTTTTCCCAAATTATTCCAATAAAGGAGAATACTGTCTACATTCATTGGATGTACATAGACAATTATGTTTTTACTTGGATAGGACTAAATCTATCCGCAAGTCAGAACATCTTTTCATTTCCTTCTCTGGACCAAAAATGAGATGTGCTGTATCAAAAGTCACTTTATCATAATGGCTCAGAGATTGTATTACCTTTTCATATTCACATGCGAATAAGCCTAAACCTGTCAATATCAAAGTACATTCAACGAGAGCCATAGCAACTTCTGTTGCTTTTCACTCCAGAACATCTATGGACAACATTTGCACAGCAGTCATTTGGGCTAAACATCACACTTTCATCAAACATTACAAGTTGGACATGGTCTCCAGGGGAAGAGCGGCCTTTGGCTCAGTGGTACTCAGGAATTCTCTTCCATAAGGGCCACCCAGGTATTCAAGTAGCTTGGGATTCTGTCCCATCAGTGATGAATGGGAAGAAGATTAACAGCATGAGATAAAGAAGTTATGTCTTACCATAATGTTCCATCTGTGTTGTTGATCTTCCATTCATCACATCCCACTCTCCATCTCCCGCCAAAGACTCCTGGTGGATCTTATGGGTCCTTGTGGAGTTTTCAGGGTTTTTGCGCAGAAATGGCCTCTGCTTTTTACTTCTATATGTTTCATGCAAAATCGATCAGAGGTAACTGGGAGAAGTGCATTGTGGATAGCAGCTTAGCTTGTGAGTTTTTGGTATACGCGAGATTGGTATTAGGCCGACTCTGTTCCAAGGGCTCGGAACTGAACCTGTCAGTGATGAATGGAAGAAGATCAACAACACAGATAGAATGTTATGATAAGACATAACTTCTTTTTCCAGCTGATTGTTGCTCCTTCTCTGATTTGACCTGCTGTTTCAAAGCACCTTGTTCTGTGACCCTTAAGAGTCCAGCAGTCAGATCCAAAGATTCTTCTTCCTATCTGGTGACTTCCTGATGTGATTGGCTCCTATTGTCCCAATGGTTGGCAAATCTTCACCTCCTAAACTCACAGATCCTTATTACAAACTCTTGAAAGCAAGATCTCCTCTGGTGGATAAGGCCAGATGAAAAACTTTAAGTGTCGCCCTTTTCAGACACCTCAACCCAACACCACGGTGACCACGGACGCTTCCCTGATAGAGTGAGGGGGCCCTTTTCAGGGAAAGACCGTCCAAGGCACGTGGTCCAGCTTAGAGGCCAACCTGCATATCAATGTTCTGGAGTTGAGAGCAGTGCAGTTGGCGTTGCAGGCATTACATCCACTCCTTCCATCGGGACCGATTGCGATGCAGTCAGACAATATGTCAGTAGTCTGGTACATAACATAGAACAAAAACTTTTAAACATTTATGCAAAATCATGTTTATTAGCATATATACATTTTTTACACTAGTATTTGATTAGATTTAATGTTTTTAAGGTTTAATTTTTTAACGTCAATATCTTCTGAAAGTACTGTTGCACTTCAAGTATTTTGTATGTCTAAGATAGGATACAAGGTGTCTTCAATTGATCAATTTCAATGGTTTTAATTGATTGATTTGGCCAATTTTGTGGGTTATATTAACTGCATGGCCACACAGCTTATGTACCTTGAAAAAGCCTGGGATTCTCAGGCGAAAGCGCTTGGTTTTATCTTGTGTTCATTAAAGAAGTTTTGTTCCAGTGTACAACGTTTTCGTGCTGGTTTTTTACTGAAGATGTATAGGGGAGACGACCTAGGAACATTGGTTCCCAACATTATTTTTGTGTGGTGGTGTGGATTAGGACCAAACTGGTGATCTTCCTTTGTCTTCATAGTTTTTTGTGCTTGTTTTGGGTTATTGGTTTTTATGGCGGAAGATTCGTCCTGCTTGGAACTTCTCAACACACCTAATGTTTTACGTGAGGAGCTTGACGAAGCCCCAGTTACGCGTAAGGAGTTCAACCAGGTTCTTATGCTGCTCACGCAAATCAGCAACACTCTTTTGTCGCAGGGCAGCAGTAATGGGTCTACGATACCCTGCAATCAACAACAAGGAGCTCGTAGTAAGAAGGGTTTTTTTCCAGCGAAGGAGCCGAATGGCGTGTGTGCACCAAGGGATACAACTGTGTGTGATAACCACAATTCTTGTTTTCATGACGATAAAGTTACTGACAGACATGATTCGAGTGGCGAACCCTCCAGCAAAGAGTTCAATTTCAAGGCGTGGACTGAACTCCAGCCAATATTCAAACACGGTACTGTTGACAATAATTCGAAACAATTGGATATTGATTTTGAAACTTTTAATAATAAGTTATACTCGTATAAAAACTGTCAACTTGAAATAAATTATTTAAAAGAGTGTGTTAAGGTACAAAGAGTCCCCAAAGGACTCAGATGTTATAAGTTTCCTAGTAATGCTACTTCAGGTTCTGTTTTACACTCACAGTTAATTGAACTTTTCAACCGTACGGGTTTGGAAATGTTAGAATTTATGATACAGGATTATCAATCTAAATGCAATAACATTTTAAATGATTTAACTATGCTTAATGAGAACATTGTAAAGCATAAAAATTTTTTAAGGCATAAAAAGAAATATGATGACGTTTTTAAAGAGATAGACCAGCATTGTTATAAAGTGTTAGAAAGAAAAGCTAGGAAGTTGGACCGTGATTTAGCAGAATACAGGGAGGGTAAAGCATATCCGTTTTTTAACAAACAGAAGCATGTTAATATGAGTCCGGAAGGTTTTGAAAACAACATTAACAAACAACATTTCTTAAGTGCATCCAATACGGAACCGCTCCGTCGTAGTGAAAGGTTAGCGCAAAAGGGAGGGGGTGTTCCCCCCCAGGTTTTTCAGTTACCCAAGGGCAGACCGATGGGGAGGAACAACAGCAACTCGTACCAGCAGAATTGGGCGAGAGGGAGCAATTGACAGAAACACTTGAAGACTTTAATTCGAGTATGGTTAACCTTTCAAATTCTTTAAATAACCAGATAGTGTTAACACATAATAATTTTAAAGTTTACAACTTTACTAACGTATCTGTCACTATTGACTTCTTTGAACTCTTTACCAAGGGTTTACAATATATACCCTCGAGGTCTTCCAATTTACCCAAACTTCTCATGGAGTTGAAACTTTTTGTCAGGAATCTAAACCTTTCTTTGTACTTTAAGGGTCAGGAAGCTCCAGCCAATGACATCTGTAGACATAGTACATTTAATCCCCCCACCCACCCCGGAATTAAAATGTTTGAAGAACTATTAGAAAAATCTTTTAGAAAGAATTTAGGGATACATAACCAACATTTCCCTTCTAATTTTGACAAAAATTTATACGGAGTGGTAGAGTTATTGAGGAAAGAAAAAATCAGGGTTATGAAACCCGACAAAGGGGGAGGTGTGGTCCTAATGAATTCTTTTGATTATGACAATGCTATACGTGACACAAGATACAGAAACATATGAACAGATTTCAAGAAATGAATTGAATGTCTCACATGGTAGAATAAAATATACTTTGGGTGACCATCTTCTCCAGGGTGCCATTAATGAGAATTTGTTCAATTATTTAAATGTTCCCAATTCCAAAGATTTATTATTTGAACAGAGTATCTCTTCGTACTAATCCATCTTTTCTCCCCAAAGTAATTTCTGATTTCTCTGTGAACCAGTCCATTGAACTCCCAATATTTTTCCCAAATTATTCCAATAAAGGAGAATACTGTCTACATTCATTGGATGTACATAGACAATTATGTTTTTACTTGGATAGGACTAAATCTATCCGCAAGTCAGATCATCTTTTCATTTCCTTCTCTGGACCAAAAATGAGATGTGCTGTATCAAAAGTCACTTTATCATAATGGCTCAGAGATTGTATTACCTTTTCATATTCACATGCGAATAAGCCTAAACCTGTCAATATCAAAGCACATTCAACGAGAGCCATAGCAACTTCTGTTGCTTTTCACTCCAGAACATCTATGGACAACATTTGCACAGCAGTCATTTGGGCTAAACATCACACTTTCATCAAACATTACAAGTTGGACATGGTCTCCAGGGGAAGAGCGCCTTTGGCTCAGTGGTACTCAGGAATTCTCTTACATAAGGGCCACCCAGGTATTCAAGTAGGTTGGGATTCTGTCACATCAGTGATGAATGGGAAGAAGATTAACAGCATGAGATAAAGAAGTTATGTCTTACCATAATGTTCCATCTGTGTTGTTGATCTTCCATTCATCACATCCCACTCTCCATCTCCCAAAGACTCCTGGTGGATCTTATGGGTCCTTGTGGAGTTTTCAGGGTTTTCAGAAATGGCCTCTGCTTTTACTTCTATATGTTTCATGCAAAATCGATCAGAGGTAACTGGGAGAAGTGCATTGTGGATAGCAGCTTAGCTTGTGAGTTTTGGTAAGATTGGTATTAGGCCGACTCTGTTCCAAGGGCTCGGAACTGAACCTGTCAGTGATGAATGGAAGAAGATCAACAACACAGATAGAATGTTATGATAAGACATAACTTCTTTTTCCAGCTGATTGTTGCTCCTTCTCTGATTTGACCTGCTGTTTCAAAGCACCTTGATCTGAGACCCTTAAGAGTCCAGCAGTCAGATCCAAAGATTCTTCTTCCTATCTGGTGACTTCCCTGATGTGATTGGCTCCTAAGATAAAAACATGTGTAATCACAACATCAAAACTTTAATGATAATGCTTTTGGGTAGAATCCTTCATCAGTACAACAAATCAAATTAAGAACACATTTAAATACAAAAATAAAATAGTCACATGATGTCACACAGTCAATAAAAATCTTTAAAAAGAAAATTATCTCAAACACATTTGCCTATACTTTAAACTAGGTTTTAAAGAAACCATTCTATTTATACCAGGGGCATGAGCAGCATATTTAAACGTAAAATCCATTCGTACCAATTTATTATTTAAATCTCCACCTCTTAGGTCTCTAAAAACCACATCCAAAACTCTAAATGTATATGGGTATAGTCATTCTCATTTATATGTTGAGCCAAGGCATTCATCAAAATCCCTCTACGGATCTCTGATGTGTGTTCCACTATTCTCTCCCTTATCTTACGAGTAGACTTTCCTACATAAAATGCAGGATAATTCCTACAAGTAGCCAAATAAATAATATTATCAGTATTAAAAATGGCATGATATCTAACATAATGCGTCTTATTAGTGACAGGATGTATAAAACATTCATCTCTATTTTATACAAGCACAACTTGAACAGTTATGACAGGAACAGTCCCAATTCTGCTCAATATTCTTATTTGCTGATGAAATCCTTGTAACCAAGTTGCCTCTTTAAATTCGGACAATTCTTATATGAAAAATTAGGGAAATGGTTAATATTACTGAGCTAACTCAGGGAGGGTCAGTAAAATACACCAATTATCTCTTTATTATGGCTTCTATTTTTCTACTAGCCCTATTAAATGTTGTAACATAAAACAACTTAGTCCTAGCCCTAGCAGTGATGACTTGAGATGTAGAAATAAAGTAAGGTTTCAATCCATCATTTCTTTCAGCTAGAATGTCATGATAAACAGTTTCTAACAAGTATCCAACATAGCCCTTTTCAATAAATTCCCCCGTCATCTCCTTTAGCTGGATAGACAAAAAGGGCATCATCAGTATTCAGTCGAGAAACTCTAGTAAATTGTGCTTTCACAATGCTTTTAAATACAAATTGAGCATGCATACTCTGCCTATTAAGGTATTTAACTATGCTTAATGAGAACATTGTAAAGCATAAAATTTTTAAGGCATAAAAAGAAATATGATGACGTTTTTAAAGAGATAGACCAGCATTGTTATAAAGTGTTAGAAAGAAAAGCTAGGAAGTTGGACCGTGATTTAGCAGAATACAGGAGGGTAAAGCATATCCGCTTTTTAACAAACAGAAGCATGTTAATATGAGTCCGGAAGGTTTTGAAAACAACATTAACAAACAACATTTCTTAAGTGCATCCAATACGGAACCGCTCCGTCAGAGTGAAAGGTTAGCTAAAGGGAGGTGTTCCCCAGGTTTTTCAGTTACCCAAGGGCAGAACGATGGGGAGGAACAACAGCAACTCGTACCAGCAGAATTGGGCGAGAGGGAGCAATTGACAGAAACACTTGAAGACTTTAATTCGAGTATGGTTAACCTTTCAAATTCTTTAAATAACCAGATAGTGTTAACACATAATAATTTTAAAGTTTACAACTTTACTAACGATTCTGTCACTATTGACTTCTTTGAACTCTTTACCAAGGGTTTACAATATATACCCTCGAGGTCTTCCAATTTACCCAAACTTCTCATGGAGTTGAAACTTTTGTCAGGAATCTAAACCTTTCTTTGTACTTTAAGGGTCAGGAAGCTCCAGCCAATGACATCTGTAGACATAGTACATTTAATCCCCACCCACCCCGGAATTAAAATGTTTGAAGAACTATTAGAAAATCTTTTAGAAAGAATTTAGGGATACATAACCAACATTTCCCTTCTAATTTTGACAAAAATTTATACGGAGTGGTAGAGTTATTGAGGAAAGAAAAAATCAGGGTTATGAAACCCGACAAAGGGGGAGGTGTGGTCCTAATGAATTCTTTTGATTATGACAATGCTATACGTGACACAAGATACAGAAACATATGAACAGATTTCAAGAAATGAATTGAATGTCTCACATGGTAGAATAAAATATACTTTGGGTGACCATCTTCTCCAGGGTGCCATTAATGAGAATTTGTTCAATTATTTAAATGTTCCCAATCCAAAAATTCCCATTTTGTTTGGTATACCCAAGGTTCACAAAGGTATTTCGCCCCTCAAGTTTAGGCCAATTGTGGCCAGTGCGGGGGGTATTACCGAGCCTTTGGGTAAATTTGTAGATTACAATTTGAAACATTTTGTTTCTCAACTCCCACACGTTTGCAAAGATTCTTGGGAATTTTTGGCCAGTCTCCCGGGTAGTATTAGTAATCCTGATATTCTTATGATTACTATAGACGTCATTGAATTATTTCCCAGTATACCTCATTCTGAAGGTATTGAGTGGTTCACTGAGGTTTTGGTAAAAGAATCAGGCTTAAGCAATAGTTTAATCAATTTGTTAGCTGAATTTATGCATATTATTTTGCACAACAACTTTATCTATTTCAATGGTGAGCTCTTTAGACAAAATAAAGGGGTGGCCATGGGCTCACCATGTGCACCCTCATATGCAAACATCATTTTACATAAGTGGGAACAAAATTATATCCATTCATCCAGATGGAAAAAATGTATCCTATTTTATAAACGTTACCTGGATGATATTTGCATTTTATGGCAGGGAACAAAAGATGATTTTTTTGGAATTTTTTGAATACATCAGCTCTACAACAGAATTTTTAGCTTTCACGTATGAGCTTAATGAGGATTCCCTGCACTATTTGGATGTTCTATTAAATAAGGACAGGGAGTCTCTACAGTTTCAAACTCAGGTATTCCGAAAAAACACATTTTCTAATGCTTTTTTTGCATTACGATAGTTCCCATCCTTTGTATATCAAGAAAGGAATAATCAGAGGCCAGTTGATAAGAGGTTCCAGGATGTGCAGTTCCCTAGAATTGTTTTTACAAGAAGTTAATTTTTTGACCACTATGTTTTTGGAAAGAGGCTACCCATCCCACCTGATTAGGTCTTTAACACTAGAGATAAAAGAAAAAAGGGATTCTTTATACCCCCCTCTTTTAGCTAAAGGACTTCCTTTACCCACGGGTAGAGGGTTAAAATTAGACAACAAACAGAGGAGTTTTGCATACACATATACAGATGATGCTGATTTTATTGAGGACACTATGAGTTCCTACTGGCCCATTCTAACATCACAGGACGACATCAAACCTTACATCCCTCAAAGGTTACAATTCATTAGAAAATGTGATATTAATCTGAAAGGGGATGTTTGAGTATACCTCCAGGTCGTGGCTTCCTGGTGGTAATTGCCATCCTGGCACGAGAAATGGATCTTTCAAGTGCGGGAGGTGTAACCAATGTTCTCATATGCTGAATGATGACCATGTGTATATACCTTCAAGGAATTACACACTAAGATCACATGGTCATCACACTTGCAATTCTTTTGGAGTAGTTTACCTGGGCTTGTGCCTGTCTTGCCAAGGTTTTTACATAGGCAAAACAGTGAGAAAGCTCAAGAAAAGAATATATGAGCATTTTTATGAAATAGAAAATAATGCTTTTTTCAAACACTCCCTGGTCTGTTCAGACATGGTGATAAAGTTCTTTGTAGTGGAAAAAATCCAACAGGACCCAAGAGGTGGGGATTGGGAAACCTTTTTAGAAAGTAGGGAATTAACATGGCAACTTACCCTGGATGCAAATAGATCTCCAGGTATGAACGATGCTATTAGTTTAAGGAGCTTACTCAAAATGAGGAGAAATAGATTATAATTATTTTCTAGAATCTGGTCCATGAATTTCCTAGAGTTAGTTTATAAACAGTGTTGATATTTTTTATTACAATTGCAATACTGTATACCTCAGTTGAGGTAATGCCAATACATTTACGGTATTGTTTATTGTTGCATTTAGTTTGTATTACATATTTTCTTTGGTAGATATATATTTTTTATATTCAAGAACAAAAACTTTTAAACATTTATGCAAAATCATGTTTATTAGCATATATACATTTTTTACACTAGTATTTGATTAGATTTAATGTTTTTAAGGTTTAATTTTTTAACGTCAATATCTTCTGAAAGTACTGTTGCACTTCAAGTATTTTGTATGTCTAAGATAGGATACAAGGTGTTTTCAATTGATCAATTTCAATGGTTTTGATTGATTTGGCCAATTTTGTGGGTTATATTAACTGCATGGCCACACAGCTTATGTACCTTGAAAAAGCCTGGGATTTTCAGGCAAAAGCGCTTGGTTTTATCTTGTGTTCATTAAAGAAGTTTTGTTCCAGTGTACAACGTTTTCGTGCTGGTTTTTTACTGAAGACGTATAGAGGAGACGACCTAGGAACATTGGTTCCCAACATTATTTTTGTGTGGTGGTGTGGATTAGGACCAAACTGGTGATCTTCCTTTGTCTTCATAGTCTGGTACATAAACAAACAAGGAGTGACCAAATCCTACCCCCTGTGTCGAGCGGCCATGAGAATTTGGCAGTAGATGATAGCTTCCAACCGATTTCTTATAGCAACGCATATCCCGGGGAGCTCCAATGTGATTGCGGACAGGCTGAGCAAATGTATTCTCCTTCCACACGAGTGGTCTCTCAATCCGAATGGGACTGCAGAAATTTTCAGCCGATGGGACCAGCCTTGCTACGATCTCTTCGCTTCCCCTTCAAACAACAAATGCAGCAGCTTCTTTGCCCTTTTTTCCCCCCAGAAGGGGAGTCCCCGAGAGATGCTTTGACTCACGATTGGCCCACGGGTCTCCTCTATGCTTATCCTCTAATTCCTTTGATACTCCTATTTCTGATGAAAGCAATTCGATTGAGATTCAAGGTGATCCTTATTGCCCCATTCTGGCCTCGACAAGTGTGGTTCCTTTTCCTCCGGCCTCAACTGTTACAACCTCCATGGATCCTGGACACTCATCCGGGCTTAATTTCTCACCCCCAAGGGTTGACTCTCCCAAATCTGTCCTCTCTCAAGCTGACAGCTTGGTTTCTCCACTTCCGTTAGTCGCCAGGCAGGAAACCCTCTCCTCACCTGTTTGCAATATTATTTTGGCCTCCCATAAGCCATCCACCAGAAAACTCTACAGAGATAAGTGGAAAAGGTTTGCTCTCTGGTCTAAAGAACATATGTTAGACCCCCTCTCAGCTCCTGTATCTGTTATTCTTCAAGAGCTTTCTGAGTTTTTTGAGAAGGGAGCATCAGCTTCTGCCATTCGTGTCCACTTAGCAGTTATTTCCAATTTTCATAACGGTCTAGAAGGCGTTCCACTTATCTCCACCCGGATATGCAGGATCTTTCTGAAAGGAGTTTTTAACAGCAGACCTACAATCAGGCGGCCTTTGGAGGCATGGAATCTCTTCCTGGTACTACAGTCTCTCTGTACTCCCTTTTGAGCCTGTTGCAAAATGTGACCTTAAATTTCTGTCATGGAAATGTCTATTTTTGGTGACTGTCACATCAGCTAGACAGATATCAGAATTACAAGCCTTATGCATCTGGAGTCCGTATTTAATCTTTCATAAAGACAGAGTATCTCTTCGTACTAATCCATCTTTTCTCCCCAAAGTAATTTCTGATTTCTCTGTGAACCAGTCCATTGAACTCCCAATGTTTTTCCCAAATTATTCCAATAAAGGAGAATACTGTCTACATTCATTGGATGTACATAGACAATTATGTTTTTACTTGGATAGGACTAAATCTATCCGCAAGTCAGATCATCTTTTCATTTCCTTCTCTGGACCAAAAATGAGATGTGCTGTATCAAAAGTCACTTTATCATAATGGCTCAGAGATTGTATTACCTTTTCATATTCACATGCGAATAAGCCTAAACCTGTCAATATCAAAGCACATTCAACGAGAGCCATAGCAACTTCTGTTGCTTTTCACTCCAGAACATCTATGGACAACATTTGCACAGCAGTCATTTGGGCTAAACATCACACTTTCATCAAACATTACAAGTTGGACATGGTCTCCAGGGGAAGAGCGGCCTTTGGCTCAGTGGTACTCAGGAATTCTCTTCCATAAGGGCCACCCAGGTATTCAAGTAGCTTGGGATTCTGTCCCATCAGTGATGAATGGGAAGAAGATTAACAGCATGAGATAAAGAAGTTATGTCTTACCATAATGTTCCATCTGTGTTGTTGATCTTCCATTCATCACATCCCACTCTCCATCTCCCGCCAAAGACTCCTGGTGGATCTTATGGGTCCTTGTGGAGTTTTCAGGGTTTTTGTGCAGAAATGGCCTCTGCTTTTTACTTCTATATGTTTCATGCAAAATCGATCAGAGGTAACTGGGAGAAGTGCATTGTGGATAGCAGCTTAGCTTGTGAGTTTTTGGTATACGCGAGATTGGTATTAGGCCGACTCTGTTCCGAGGGCTCGGAACTGAACCTGTCAGTGATGAATGGAAGAAGATCAACAACACAGATAAAATGTTATGGTAAGACATAACTTCTTTTTCCAGCTGATTGTTGCTCCTTCTCTGATTTGACCTGCTGTTTCAAAGCACCTTGATCTGAGACCCTTAAGAGTCCAGCAGTCAGATCCAAAGATTCTTCTTCCTGTCTGGTGACTTCCCTGATGTGATTGGCTCCTAAGATAAAAACATGTGTAATCACAACATCAAAACTTTAATGATAATGCTTTTGGATAGAATCCTTCATCAGTACAACAAATCAAATTAAGAACACATTTAAATACAAAAATAAAATAGTCACATGATGTCACACAGTCAATAAAAATCTTTAAAAAGAAAATTATCTCACACATTTGCCTATACTTTAAACTAGGTTTTAAAGAAACCATTCTATTTTTACCAGGGGCATGAGCAGCATATTTAAACGTAAAATCCATTCATACCAATTTATTATTTAAATCTCCACCTCTTAGGTCTCTAAAAACCACATCCAAAACTCTAAATGTATATGGGTATAGTCATTCTCATTTATATGTTGAGCCAAGGCATTCATCAAAATCCCTCTACGGATCTCTGATCTGTGTTCCACTATTCTCTCCCTTATCTTAAGAGTAGACTTTCCTACATAAAATGCAGGATAATTCCTACAAGTAGCCAAATAAATAATATTATCAGTATTAAAAATGGCATAATATCTAACATAATGCGTCTTATTAGTGACAGGATGTATAAAACATTCATCTCTATTTTATACAAGCACAACTTGAACAGTTATGACAGGAACAGTCCCAATTCTGCTCAATATTCTTATTTGCTGATGAAATCCTTGTAACCAAGTTGCCTCTTTAAATTCGGACAATTCTTATATGAAAAATTAGGGAAATGGTTAATATTACTGAGCTAACTCAGGGAGGGTCAGTAAAATACACCAATTATCTCTTATGGCTTCTATTTTTCTACTAGCCCTATTAAATGTTGTAACATAAAACAACTTATTAGTCCTAGCCCTAGCAGTGATGACTTGAGATGTAGAAATAAAGTAAGGTTTCAATCCATTTCTTTCAGCTAGAATGTCATGATAAACAGTTTCTAACAAGTATCCAACCTAGCCCTTTTCAATAAATTCCCCCGTCATCTCCTTTAGCTGGATAGACAAAAAGGGCATCATCAGTATTCAGTCGAGAAACTCTAGTAAATTGTGCTTTCACAATGCTTTTAAATACAAATTGAGCATGCATACTCTGCCTATTAAGGTATTTATTCTTATGTAATTGTTTCTTTTACACAGTTGTATTCAATCACTGTTGATTAATAAAAAGCTCAACATCTAAAAAGTTTATCTTCAATTTTGAATAAGTCGACTTAAATAAATTGGTAGTACTGTTAATGTGGTCAACGAATTGTATTAATTCATGCTCATTACCTTTCCATATAAGAAAAACGTAGTCCACAAATCTTTGAAAAATAAATGCTAGAACTGTACAAGGGATTACTAAAAATATATTTATCTTCCCATTTTTTAAAGCGAGATTTGCATATGTATTACCCATCGGTGTGCCCATGTCACACCCGTTAACTGAACTGATGATAATTATCCTCAAATAAAAAGAAGTTATTATCCAAAACTATCTGTAGCAGCTCGCATATAGTCTCAGTTTGTCGCCTATTACAACAGCCTACCTCCACCAACAACTCTCTGATAGCAGATGTCCCATATTCCTGGGGATCACTGTAAAAAGTCTCAAGAGTTGCAAGGAAACAATTATCAATATCAAGTAAATACCATTCACGTAATTGGGTTAAAAAATCCCCAGTATCCCTAATATAACTCTTAACATATTTCAAGTATTCACTTAAATTATGTAAATACAGTGATACAGATTCAGTGATCCATCCCTGTCCAGAAACTGTCGGCCTCATCAGGGGATTATACAATGATTTGTGTATTTTTGGAATGCCGTATAGCCTAGGTATAACAGGGCAGGGCACGCTAAAATAATGGAACAAATCCAAATCGCCATTAATCTGCAAATCATAAATTTAGTAAATTTACATCCTGTAATCATTTCCGTTCATGATTAATAGTAACATGTTTGAAAGCATTAACATCATTAAGCACATCATTCACTTGACCCAAGTAAACATGTCAGTCCATAAGAACCACTGCACCACCTTTATCGGCTTCTTTTATAATATCAAAATTGTTTTACAGTCCCAGTAAAAGTAATGTATTTCGGCTTTTCCCGGTTAGGGGTCGACACAGCGGAATTCTGGTCCGCTAAGGATTGGCAGTGGATTTTTACGGTGCCAAGTTGCCAGCCTGACGCCCAACCTTCAAAGAAGGTGCACCCATTCACGCATGCAACTACCTGCATGTCTTTTATATGTCACTCGACCACGGGGAGGACATACAGATTCCACACAGAAGGCGCTCCTGCCGAGAATCTAATGTGAGAACCTCTTGCTGTGAGGCGACAATGCTAACAGCTGCACCACCGCGACCATGTTTTCCAGTCCCAGTAATGCCTGATATTCACTTGCAGTTAAGTTATAAAACTTACAGGGAGAACTTCGTTCATATAACTTACGAAATTGACTCTCACAAACATCATGAAATGCTGTAATCACAGGGTGGCTAACAGGAATAAAGATACTAGATCTGTTATTTAATGCTGGAGTGGCATTCAGAGAAGCAGCAAAGCACAACTTCAAATTCAGATTACGACAAAATGTCTTTAAATTAGTCAAAACATTAGTCAAGGAGTCCGTCTTTGAAGGAATACATTTTGTACCTTTATTTAAGAGTAATTTCAGAATCCGTAAGGAGATGCGAGCTCAAATTCACAACCAAACCAAAATCAACAGGCTCTAGCATTTGATACGACTGCGGGTTTGTGGATGCTGATGGTAACTCTCTCTTCTCTCTCCCTTGTCTGCAGTCTCCCAAGGGAACACCCCCTTTCCTGTACAGTTACTTCTTCCGGTAACTTGGTATTCATCACCAAGGAGATGCCACGAAAATCTGTAGGATTAGAAGTTGTTTCCACAGTAACAGCTGAAGTTGAAGTAGACTGTTGATTTAATTCCTGTGAGGTTGCAGCAGAAGTTGAAGGAGTAATAGTCATTACCTGCATGATTAACAGTAGTTATGTTAGTAGTAACCACATCAGTATTTACAGGTAAAAATTCATCCAAATCATACATAGAATTCTGCGATTGGCTCCTACCCTCTTGGAGCCCGACATTTCTTGGAGCTGAAATGTCTGTGTCAGATGTGAGGGGTTGATTTCGACTCTGAAGTTTTCGGAGACGTCACTTCCCCGTGAGGCTTTGGTGTTGGACAACTCAGCTCCAGCTCTTCCCTCAGAGTGGAGAGTCAGGGAGGGCCTTGGATCATCTCCTTCTAAAGTTTCAGCTGCAGGCGGATTCTCCTCTGTTTCTTTTGGTCCATCTGCCTTTGAGGTGGTGGAAAGGGTTTTCTCTCATCCCAGAGGAGTTTTGACTCTTGAGCCTTTGGATCCATTCCCTATTCCCTCTTTGGATCCTTTGTCTGAGTCTACTCCTCCTACTCCTCAGGGACAGCCAGCCCAGATGAGTTTCCAAGCAGTTTCTGCCAGGGAATTCCCTGCTTTTTTCTGACACCTCTGCAGAGCACCTCACTGAAGAGGTTCCTCAGAAGAGGTCATGCAAGAGAAGGCGCTTGGATTCCCTGCAGGAATCCATCATGGAAGACTTCAATTTTGATGAAGCAGAAGGGTCCCCTAGATCACTATCTGAGAATGTCTCGTTTGGAAGGAGCATGTTAAAGAGCCTTTGCCAGAAAGGTGGTTGGTCTTCCCAAAACCCTTCCCAAGAGGAGTCACTGTTCTTGAAAACTTTCAGATCTTGGACCATCTTGGTCTTTCCATCTTCTAGAAGCGTACTATCGCATCAGAATTAACAGGCACACTGGAAGATACCCAATGTTCTGTCTGGGAGATGGTCATTATCAGTTCTGAACCCTGCCCTTTGGTCTCACCACAGTGCCCAGGGTGTTCACCAAATTCACAGCAGTGGTAGCAGCTCATCAAAGACTGCTCGGATTCAGTGCGTCTCCTTACTTAGATGACTGGCTGCTTACCACACTAATCAGGTATCTTCTGGAAAGAGCCGGAGATTACTTCAACTCTGTCGCATATAGTCTACTCAGAGGCGATCTCTGCTTAACATACAAGGCCATGTCAAACCCAGAGCTGTTGGACATGCTACACTTAAAGAAATCCCAATCCCTCAGAGCTACACGCTCCAGGGATCTAAACCTTGTCATCACAATAAACAAAACATGCTGGAGGGATAGGTTCCTGACCCAGAGACTCCCCAGACTCTGGAATAGATTGCCCATACATATCAAGCAGAGTGCCTCTTTGGACCTCTTCAAGAGGAACCTTGACGATTGGATGGGAGAAAGGAAATTCACCCCAGGGATCACGTCAGTCGCCCTGCTAGACAGGGGTCCAGGAAAGTAAATAATGTGGGAAGAAATAGCCAGGGAATTGTTATGGCTAGGCTTGTATTGGCCCTAGGGCTGATAGCCTAGTACCAACCTATGAACTTACTCCAGTTATCCAACTCTTTGGGAATTATGATCCATCTGGGCAAGTCACAACTTCATCCAGTCCAAGTCTTGGAGTTTATAGAGGCTTATCTAGATGCAGTCAATTGTCTAGCTCTTCTGCCTCAAAACAGAGTTCTTTTTTTGAAATCACATATCGGACAGGTTCTTTCTCACCACTCTCCCCCAACAAAAACTATACTCAAAGCCCTGTAGTTGATGGCTGCTGCAATAACTTTAATACCCCCACTGCTGGTCTTCCTATGAGAATTCTTCAGTGGGCTCTGTCAGTGCAATGATGTTTTCATTGACATCCCTTACGATATCCAATGAAATTCTCAGGTTTGCAGAAAATCCAAAATCCCTGCTCTGGTGGATACACTCCGAGGAAACTTGTCGATGGCATCTATTTATTCTTCTTCCTCCAAACAACATGTTTACCATGGATGCCTCCCATTTGGGGGGTATTACATGGGATGAACCATTCAAGGCACATGGTCCCCAGAAGAGAACAGTTTGCATATAAATGTCCTGGAGATGAGAACGGTGCTTCCAGCATTGCAGGTCCTTCAGAGCTGTCTTCACTAGGAACTATTGCTATTCATATGGACAACATGTGAGTAGTCTGGTACATCAACAAATGGGGGAACTAGATCCTATCCCCTGTGGAGAAAAGCAATGAGCGATTGGCAGTGCGTGATCTCCTCCATCCACATTCTTCTAGTGATGCACATATTGGGGAAATCCAACATCTTATCAGACAAGCTCAGCAGGACCATCCTGACATCTCCCGAGTGGTCTCTGTCAATCAGTGGCATATATGATCTTCCAGAAATGGGGTCAGCCATGTTGCAATCTATTCACTTCTCACCTCAACAACAAATACAGCAGGGCCTGTACCCTAATTCCCCCTTAGGGACTTTCACCAAGAGATGCTCTAGTCCTCGTTTAGCCCTCCGGTCTCCATTATGCTTACCCTCCCCTACCTCCACTCCCCAAGTTTATTCCGAAAGTGCTCCAGTTGAGGAGCAAAGTAATCCTCATTGCTCTCTCTTCTGGCCTCGGCAAGAGTGGTTTCCCTTCCTATGGTCTCACCTAGTATGTCCTCCATGGACACTGGATCCCCTAGTCTAGACCTCCTGTCACACCCTTCAAGGGTGATGCATCCGGCCATTGCAGGCCTCAAGTGACCGCATGGTTTCTCCAATTCCATTGATGGCTAGACATTCCAGTCTTTCCTCCCTAGTTTATCAAATACTTTTTTTTGTCTCTCAAGCCTTTAACTAGGAAGATTTGTACGAGTAAATTGAAGAGGTTTTCCTTTTGGATCAGAGAGTTGGATCCTTTCACTGTCCCACTCCCTACTCTTTTAGATTTCCTTGTCTCCATCTTTTAAACTGGGGAAAGTTTCTCCATCGTCAAGGTTCAGTTAGCAGCCAACTCCAATTACCACATTGGAGATTATGCTTCTCCTTTGGCTTGTAAGGCCTGTCATAAAGGTATGTTTTTACTTGGATATCCAATTAGGGACCTAACTTTGGTATTACAGACTTTGGTGCATTCACCTTTTGAACCTTCAGCTAACGTAGACCTTAAGTTTCTGTCTTGGAAAACTGTCTTTTTGATGGCCATAGCTTCAGCAAGACGAGTATCTGAACTCCAACTACACTCTTCGAAACCACCATATTTGATTTTTCACAAAGGCAGAGTTACTCTACATACTAATTCCTTTCTACCAAATGTGCCTCTGACACGCATCTCAGTTAAGTGATCAGTGTACCAGTTTTCTTTCCTAAACTTGACAGTAAAGGAGAATATACCCTTCATCTTTTAGATGTACATAAGCAACTTCGTGTTTACCTTCACAGGACTAAGGAATTTAGGGATACTGATCAATTGTGTGTCTCCTTTTCTCGTACTAATGTGGGAAGGCCAGTCTGAAAAACTACTCTAGCCAAATGGATAACAGATTGCATTTCCTGCGCGTATTCCTTGCCAAGACAAGCAAAAGCTCATTCATCTAGGTCAATGGCTGCATCTGCTGTTTTTTGGGCTAGAGTTTCCATTGATGATGATTGTGCATCTGCCACATGGTCTAATGCTCATACTCCAATTTCTCTTTACAAATTGGATATCATCTCCAGAACTGGAGCATTCGGTTCAGTCGTTCTCCAGAACATCCTTCCATGAAAGCCACCCAAGGTTAATGTAACTGGGGATGCTGTCCCATTCATTGCGGAATGAATGAAAATGACCACATCAGATGTAAAAGTTATGTATTCACCATAACTATGCACCTGTGTTGTCCATTTTCATTCTTCCTCAACTTCCCTTCCACCTTCCCCCATCTGTCCTTGGGAGAGACCTAGCGGATTTGTTGATAAGAACCATAGTTCCCATTTGTGCTCCTGATCTCCATCACCTTTGTCATATTTAGGTTATGATACCTTACATTGATAGTATATAATGGTAGCAAACTCGGACTAAGGTAAGAGAGTTGTCAGTAGTCAGGGGCATTATGGGTAAGAGAGGAGCTTGAGAGTTGGATATTAGAATCTAATGAATATGGCAGGGTCTGATCTGAACATATTCATTGAGGTAGAATGAAAATGGGCAACACAGATGCATAGGTATGGTGAGCACACAACTTTTTTTTATAGTTACAAGTTCTTTAGGAGTGCTTCAAATGTGGCTAAGCAGCAGTGGTGAGGGCTTTTTTGCAGACGCAGACTGTGCATATGTCATCTGACCCTTCCAGTTTCTAAGACATCCCTTGACACCCTATAATCTGTCACAGCTTCCTCTTCATCCATCCCAAGGTCAGAGCAGAACATATGACCTCAGAATCTGCGCAGGTGCATTTGGATTCGGATATCCAGACTTTCACTCTAGACATTATGTGGGGAGCAAACAAGTCTGTTCACCTTGGTTAGCTCAAGAATTTGTGTGTAGACCACAGCTAACAGCCAAAGCCAGGCCAACCCTTTATTCCAGGAATCATCCCTCAAAAGAGGAACAGGGAACATTCCCTTTCAAAGGAGTGGGAATTATCCAACTCACGAGGAAGAAAACCTAGACTTTTTCATATTCATGGCAGCTGTAATGCTGACGTAGAGAACACATTTTCCTCTTCATCACCACTCTGATTTGGGGATGACTTGTGCTGAATGATGGATCACTGTCAGAAGAGGTCTCAGTTGCCCAGAAATTATAACGCAGGCCTTCTAGTGTTGGAGGCTCCAGAGCCTGTTGATGTACTTCCAGTTTTACAAGCATTACAGTTTATTACAAGATGCATTTTGGACATTATGGATATTAGGTAGGTTTTCCTACTGGCTCAATTGACACTGGCTCAATTGAAACAACGGTCCACTTCCCACAAAACCATGGCTCCAGTAAGTCATTATGGTACATGCTTAGAAGCCTATTGAAGGATGGTACAGAGTAACCAAGGAGATGACCTTCAACAAGGAGACCTTCAACAAGAAGACCTATCTGAAGAGGTCTGCCAGGCTGTCCAGATGGAAGAGCGTGAAAACTCTCTACCTTCTATCCTATACTAAGGGACCTGCTTGATCTTTCAGGACCCCTCTCTGCTTTTTTTGTTACAACCATCCCAGCATCTGGCCAAGGAAATCTGTTGCCCCTGCACATATATTGTGTTCCCAGCTTCCTAAAGGACTAAGAAAGTATGTTCCACCTTGGACCTACCTATTAAACTGCATTGTATATTTATTTATAACTACCTAGGAACAAGAAAAACTAAGCTAGCGAGCAGGGAAACCAGCAGCAAATATTTTCTCCTCTACACCCCAATAGAAATTTGCCTTTTTTTTACCCCCTTACCTACTTTTATCTGTAACTCCTTTTTCTAGCTGTATCCAATACTGTTACTTTTGTCTACTATACTTTCTGCCCACTAGGTGGCACCAAATTCCAGTCTGGAGTTGCACCTTGTACTCCGCATTCCCAACCATCTATTCTTAATACTTTTATAACTCTTATCCCTTGATGAGCTGAAAATCCTCTTGCTACTTTCACTCTACTAGTACCTTTTCTTCTCCCAACTACCTAGCTGTACTCTGTTTTTCTTCCCTTTATTCCACAATCACTCACTACCTCTCTCCTGCATTACCACACTCTACTCACCCAGTGACACCTAAGGAGTCTGCGGCTCCCTGATTGTCTCTGTAGACTCTCACTTGCCTTCTGTAACCCGCTCCGTTCGCCCTGCGGGCTCACTCCGCTCCCCTACCCCCAATTCCCACCCACCCCCAGTGGTCCTACCTTTATACTTACCAAGCCACTCCCCCTCACTCCTATCAAATAATCTTTCACCACTCTTTACACACCTACCACTTACACAGCCACTCAGATACTGATAATCACTCTCCCTTACTTCTTTCACACCTATTTAGTCCACACCCTCATTTACTCCAACCTCCTAATTCCCTATTACATTTTATCATCTTCACCATGCCCTTTACTTATTCACTCATTTACATTAAACTACCACTTCTACTTTTACTATTATCTATCCTCTCTATTCCCTATACTCTCACTCATTATGCAAACCTACAATTCTCATCTTCTCACCATTCCCTTAAACAAACATTAATAATAAATCTTGAAATCCTTAGCCATTCTAACATAACATCCACCTCATCCTATCTATCACCTAAATACCACAGAGTAGCCCATTTTACATTTACACATTTTAGGAAAGCGCAACTTAACTACACTAAACCACTGAAGCATCCATATAGTCCTCTCAAATATCTTCTCCTACACGGGGACATTCATTCTAACCCAGGACCTTTATAACAACACCCTAAGACAGTTCACCCCCCTTCACTCCCACTAATTCACTACTCATAGCTCATCTCAATATAAGGAGTGTTAACAGTAAAGTAAGCCAACTGCACGCTCTACTAGATACTCACTCTTTTGATATCCTATGCTTGACTGAAACCTGGCTTAAACCTGTTACAAAAGACAATGAAATACTCCCACCTGGTTATAACATCCTGAGGTTAGACCGAACTACCAGAAAGGGTGGTGGGGTAGCAGTATTGCACAAATCTCATTTACAGGTCACATACATACTGGTACAACCCCCTCTAGAAACCAATGTGGAAATTCTTATTGCCAAGCTCCAGCTCAATAATACTAAATCTATTAACATAATATGCTCCTACCTACCCCCAGGCAATAACATTAGCATCACAGAAAGTATCCTCTGGTTTCTTGAGGGAAAGATGTAGAAAGTCAGCATAGTACTCTGATTTTAATATAGACTGGAACTCCTGTACCACTCTAGAACCCACAACCCATATAATCCTCTACGGCTTCTCTCAAACTATTACCACCCCCACTAGAGTCCATAAACCCACCAGCAAAGCAAGTATATTAGACTGGATCTTTAATAAACTGCCACTCTCTCTCTCTTACAAAGTAGGTGTCCTTCCTAATATTAGTGACCACTTACTAACCTACCTATCTAGACAAAAATCCTATATTCCAAATCAACCTACCTTTAAAATCACCTGCAACAAAAAAAATTTTAATCCTGTCAATTTTCAGACTGAGCTTCAAGCTGTGACTGGTCACCCTTAAGGCACCTGCCAGTTGACGAAGCAATATCCCATTTTAACTCCAAATTCCTACAAATTTTAGAATTCCATGCCCCCTCACGCTCCATAAGAACTAGATGCAAAGCAGCCCCATGGCTCACTAAAGAAACCAGACAACAAATCCTACAAAGAAATAAAATGTGGTCCAAATGGAGAAACACCAAAGACCCAATTGATCAGCAGCACTTTAGACAACTAAGAAATGCCACCAAAAAATCAATACTTCAGGATAAAAAAAACTATTTCTTCAAACTCCAACAAAATCACCATAGTCAACTCCAAAGCTTCTGGTCAGGCATAAATAAACTCTTACATCCTGGACACTCCAAAACACCCACCCCATCTGGTCTCCCAAAACTCTCCAAATGAGATTGCTGATGCTTTCAACAGCTTTTTTACTGAACCTGTCCAACCTCTAGCTAACTCCCTACCACCTCTCAGCTCTACCCTATTGTCCTCCCCCACTACCTTACCACCTACCTTTCACTTAAAACCTATTCCTACAGCCCTCATCTATACTCTGCTTCATAAACTCAAACCCTGTACACCCTCAGCCGATCTCCTTCCACCTAAATACATTCAAACTGCTGCTAAAGCTGTTGCCTACCCCATCTCTATTCTAATTAATAGAGCCATAACTGAAGGCTCCATTCCTTCACTATGGAAAATCTCTCACATAATCCCACTTCACAAAGGAGGGAACTCAACTGAACTCTCCAACTTTCGGCCCATAGCCCTACTATCACCACTAGCCAGAATTATGGAAAAATGTATCCACCAACAAATTATTGACCACATTCTCCAATATAACCTCCTAGCTAACTGTCAGCATGGTTTTAGACCATTCCACAGTACCACCACTGTTCTCCTATCCTTTACAGACTGTATTAATAAACATTGTAACAATAATACGCTCTCCTCTGCTCTGTTAATTGATCTCTCTAAAGCTTTTGATATGGTCAACCATCAATTACTACTCAATACACTCAACTCATTCTCACTTGACACACAGACATTACAGTGGTTCAAATCCTATATGCACAATAGACAGCAAGCTGTCCTTTGGGATAATAACCTATCCAAACATCTCCCCATTACCCTTGGTGTCCCACAAGGGCTCTATCCTGGGACCTCTACTCGTCTCCGTATTCATTAACGACCTTTCTACTAATCTACCTCTACCTACCTGCATACAATACGCAGATGACTCCACTTTGATTTGTAAAGCAACCACTTTATCTGAACTCCATGCCATCACCCAATCAGTATTCAACCAAGTAGAAAACTGGTTCCAACAACATCATCTCCTCCTTAACGCCAAAAAAACCAAAACTATTACTATTTACTCCAACTAACAACTCCACCCCACTAGACTTCTCTATTACCTCCATCAATGGTACAATCATAGCTCCTGACCCAACTACAAAACTCTTAGATGTATTGATTGACCACAACCTCAACTTTGACGCTCATATTAATGCCACCATCAAAACTGTAAGCAGAAAACTTGGACCCTTATACAGGATAAAACCTTTTCTTACGCCAGAAGCCAGAACTACTATTGCCCAGACCCATCTGATCTCTCTCTTCTGTGCCTCCCCAGTTTATACTAATCTTTCCAAAAGCAACCTAAACAAACTGTCTACTTCTTATAACAATATTGCCAGGTTTGCTACTGGGTCCTCATTTAGAACACATCACTGTCTAAACCTAAAACTTCTAGGATGACTTGAACTAAATAACCCGCTAAAATTTCAACAACTCTCCATTACTCATAAAATACTATACCAGCCTAGTAATACTTCTATTCTCAGTAGTCTCATCTCCCCCTACACAAACCTTTCTAACCTTCGCTCAGCAAATAAACTACTGGTTACCACCCAGAAATCCCACAACAAGGCAGGTGATTCTCTTTTCTCTAATTCTGTGGAGAAGATTTAGAACAAACTTCCCACTAAACTTACATCTCTTTCATCATTACCTCTCTTTAAAAATCAACTAAAAATTCACTTAAAAACACAATGGCTTTGTCCTTGTACTAACCCTGACTAACCTCCCTCCCCACCATAACCTTTTCTATACATCTCCTCCTTAACCCACTTTGAAGTATTTAGCAATTTCATCACTCTTCCCCGTCCTAGTAACTTATTTCCATCATGCTATCTCTGAGCATGTTCCTTACTACATATTCCTTCCTCAGTGAACTCTTATCTTTCCACCTCGTACATAAACCAATCTATTTCTTTCACTATGACTATAATTACTTCATCATGTACTTATCCTCCATAATTTCTCCTACTTCCCTGTCCTCCATAATTTCTCCTACTTCCCTGTATTATACACCTTTCATAACCTTTTTATATAATTTCAAAGGCACATTCATACCCATTATACTAATATTGAATGATCTATCTCTTTCCCTTGGTCATAATACTGTATTTTACCTTATTAAACCCAGTACTCAAAATCTATATATTTTTAGTTCTGTATAACTTAAGTTGATGAAGAAATTCTTATTTATTTTACATATTTCATGTATCTTTTTTGTATTGTCTTGATTTTATCTAGTTTAAAAGTGGAGCTTTTCTCCCCGGGCCTCTACTGAAAATGGACATGTATCCAGTTAGACTAGCCCGGTCAACAAATGTAAAATAAAATAAATAAATAAAATAAATTTTATCTGTTTTGCTGGAACCAGGCTTCAATTTACTTAATATCAGGCAGTCAGACCAGTTTTACTGAATCCATGTTTCATGCAAGTACCTGAGCGGAAATCCTACAGTAGTATCAGCAGTGTTGTCACTAGATCCTGATAAAGCATCCAAATTGTTTCCAATCTCCAACATACTACCCTTGATCTCTTTCAGAAGAAACTCTGTGTAGTAGTAACTTTGACCTTTACTGGTCTTAACTGTCAGGCATTTATGATTTGATACTAAGCTAATCTTCTGAGAAAACTTAATGTGTGGAGATGACTGGCACTGTTTAGAAGTCAACATTTTTGGAACTAGCCTGTGTTTTTGACCAAGTGGGAAAATATGTCGTAAAATGAGCCATTGCTGCTGTAGTTGCTGCAGCTAGGGTCATTGCATTGATATTAATAGTATTGTGGAGCACATTTGGCTGTGGATTCATCCCATGTCAGCAGATGTCAAAGCACAACTTCATGTTGCTGTATGCAAGAATTTGCTCTTTAGTGTGCTTGTTCTAGAGGTTTTCAAAAAACTGGAGGAAAAAGGAGAACAGTCATTTCCACCCTACCCCCATCCTTTGGTATGAAAGGAGTTATCATACCCTAGGATGGGTATGATGGGAATTGTCATTTGAAAAGCCGGCCCTTGTTCTGTTACTAGGAGAAAGATAAGAATGGGGCAAATTGGAAGTAATGGCTAGAAGATTACTGGAAGCTTGGCTTCTCCAGGGACTTACCCTAGGGAGAAAACAGTTATAACTGTCCCTTAATTTTTCCTCAACCCAAATTCCACACCAGCTATCCCACACTCCTACCCTGTCTTCTTACTAAACAGACCACAAAAATTATGGGCTGTCTGCCCCTGTCTGGACAGTAGTGGAAAAAAACAAGGATAAGTGGGTCCTTTGTCATCTTGCAAGTGTATGGACTACAGTTTCTGTCAATTCCACCATTTCAGGGGATCCCACAAACACCCGATTAGTACAAGTAACTTGTCCAACCCCTCTTTTTACATGCCGACCAAGTTTCAGAAGGAGAAGAGGCACAGGCTTCAGTAATTATTTGTATTGTCCAGAAAAGCTGGTTCTTGGAGATTCATTAAAGATGTCCACAGGCAGCCAATATATTACCTTGGCAGGACAGTTAACCTTATTAGTACAGAGTATCTTGTGCCCTTTGCAGTTAAAAAGGAAAGTAAACCAGTTTCCAGGTGCATCATAATCAAATGCCTGACTAATTGTATATCTTTGTTTCTTTGGTCATGTCAAGGCTACAGCCAGTACTAAAGTGATGACTACCTAGGCCATCCTCAAAGCTGCTACTTGGCCTTCTTTCCACACATTTTCCAGATGATAATAAATTACATGCATCAAGAACCAGGGTTGGCTTTGCCTTTGCAATGCTGCTGAAGCCCCTGCAAGCCCATACAAAGGAATGTACCACCAAGCAACAACAGCTAATAGTTCTTGGAATCATCCTGGTGTTTGAGTACTGCAGCAGTGGTGGTCCAGAATGATATATAGCAAAAACTGTGATCTAGGCCATCCTCAAAGCTGTTAGACTGCAAGAATGATGTTCTTTCCACACATTTTCCAGATGATGATAATAAATTACATGTATCAAGAACCAGGGTTGGCTTTGCCTTTGCAATTACAGGGCTTCTGGTCTTCTGGTTCTGGGAGCTGAAAAGAAAGATGGAATTCACTGGGTTTGCTTATTTGCTAAGCACAAAGGCCTGTGTAGCAGGTCAAGGTAGGACCTCCGCTAAGTAGGAGTAGGTCCAGAAGTCACAAGTGTTCCTACCTATGGCTTAATGGGCAAGAAAGAATTGAGGATGGCATGGGTGGATCATCATCCTCTTCATCAGGAGAGGGAGGGGTGTAAAGCTTTGGAAATCAATTGAGCCTTCTTTGGCAGAAGTCCTAAGGGTTATGGCTACTATAATACTGATCCAATCCTACTCAAATATCTGCTGTTATGGTAAGTTCCTTACACAGTTATACTCTTTCTCCTCTGCCTTGTTGAGTATGAGGTTTAAATTATTTTTTTTCCTAATTTTCAGTCTTCCCTATTGCTAGAGTCACTGTAAAAACTGTCACACCTGTCTTATTCTAGATAAAAGAAGCTCTGGCTAAGGCCCTTTCCACAGCTTCTGGCAGTGGACTTTGTCACTGTCAACTAAAACTGAGTGTGTCAGTGCAGTCGTAAGGGCAGCAGGCTTGGGAATACGCTTGCAGCAGACTGTCCTGGTAAGCTCGTCTTCCTTTAAAGAGAAGTTCATACTGGACATTATTTATGCTGCAACTGGGTGCATTTCTGTTTTGGCAGGACTCTAGTGATATTCTCAAAGACTTACAAAAAAGGAAATGGGCATTGGCATTAGCAACCATAGCAGTGACCTCATCACACCCCTCTGACTTCCTTTTCTTCACCTAGGCAAGCTTATTTCAAAACAAAACCTTTTAAAATGAGTAACCATTCAAATATCAGGTCACATAATCTCCCCTGTAAAACAACAGGGCCCCCAAATGCCAGGCAGGTGTTCAATGAAATGATTCTGCCAGTACAGCAACCACAGCAATGAATAGCTTATGAAATCATATGTGGGATAATGATTTTTCCAAGTTTACCCCAGCTTGGAGAAACTCTTATCACAAACTTTAGATTCTAGATGATATTATAGTCATCCACACCGTAAAATTATTGCAACCTCACTGCATTAAAGAAGCCTTGCTCAAGGACCAGGCATCTTTGACAGGTGTGTTAGAGCAGGCTCATACCCTACTTCTTTAGGGGATGTAGGCCCTTTTTCTTCATAGAAAGGCAAGACATTCTAATCCTGGTTTTTCCATACTGCAGAAGAAACTGGAGATTTCTGCCTTATCTGGGAACTTGGTGTCTTCAACACAGATACCCAGTGTTTCAGATTCCATTGGAGACCATATGCCTACTGCAGCAAGTGATTTTGTTTGTGCAGCTGGAAATGATTGATGCATTTTGGCATATCATTGTCTATGGGCTTCAAAGGTGGTTCTTTTAGTTCTGTGTGGATGCACTTCCCTTTCATTACAGGGTGGTGCTTGGTCTCTTCTCTGTATCTGTAGCTATTACCAAGGTGCCAGTGTGAGCAGAATCCGGTGCTGGCAGAGTGTGTGTGTGATTCCTTCATCCCTTCAGTATGCACTTCCAGCTTAGTTTTTACCTGAAGTGTTTGTCGTTCAGGAAGACAGATGTTACCGTTCTTTTTCTGCTGCAGATAGAGAAATCAAACCTTGTCCAAGAACTGCTGAATGCATTATCTTTGCCATCAGGTGTTGAAACACCTATTGGAAAAAACTGCTTTTAGAGGGTATGACTGCCGCTAGTGCTTTCTACAAAAATAATTCCATTGCATGCAGGTATTTTTACACAGAATGATAGGTTCATAGGTTATTACTAGGCTGGGGATCGGGCCCTTACAAGTTGAGAAACACACCGCAGATCCATTTGGCTGTAGAGTAGCATGGGCATATCTATACAGGGGGAGAGGGAGTTCAAATGGAGAGAGAAGCCAGGAAGCAAAGGAGAGTAGTATTGCTGGAATTGAATTCATCCTCAAGGCCTGGTGAGTACCTTCATGAGGTGGACCTTGTTTTTCACAAAATCTGGAATTGAACTCATCCTCAAGGCCTGGTGAGTACCTTCATGAGGTGGACCTTGTTTTTCACAAAATCTCACCAAGACAACACTGATATATAGACTGTATTTTATATAGTATATATCCTAGACATAAGTAGGTTAAAAAATAAAGATAGCTGGATGCACAAGACCCAGAATAAAAAAAAGTGCCCAATCCGTGTAGCTGCAATAGTGTCAGGACTGGAAAAAATGAAACTGTAGAATCCTCAAGACGTAGAAACATTCCTACAGTGGGGCTAGGCCAGGCCCAGGGGGAGGATGCCCCCCCCCCCCCCCCCCATTGTAGAAGGAAGTAGTAGTCCACAAAAACTGACAGGCCAAAAAAAAGCCATAAAGACGATACAGTGGACTGTTGAGGATAAGAAAAAAGAGAAGCCACAGTGGTGCAGCGGTAGTGTTGTCACCTCACAGCAAGTGGTTCTCCCGTTCGATTCTCGGCTGGAGCACCTTCTGTGTGGAGTCTGCATGTCCTTCCCGCAGTTGTGCCAGTCAAAAGACGTGTGAATTGGCGTGCCTTCGTTGAAGGTTGGGCGTCGGGCTGGCACCTCAGCACCGTAAAAATCTACTGCCAATCATTAGCGGATCGGAGTTCCGCTGTGGCGACCCCTAAATGGGAAAAGCCGAAAGAAGAAGATTGTTATGCAGTAAGCCCAAAATTTCCAGACAGAAGGTATACAGAAAGAGTAAGAGAAATTAGAAGAAAGAAAAACACTTCCACAAGAAAAACTATCAGAAGCTTCAAATAAAAATGTGTGCATTAATACAACAGATTTATGAAAAACAATTGTATATACCAAGAAATCTTGGTCAGTTTGGAAAAGGAACCAACTGAGGAAGCATGAAAATGTCAAGAACAAAATCTAGAGACCTTTGAACGGTATAAGAAAAAATAAATATGGACATGAGAGAGAGATCTGATATGGTGCAGTATTTATGCAAAGGAGAAAGTAAAATTAACACACAAAAAAGTCACCCCCAAAGAATTTGCTGCACACCCTTAAATCAGATGTAACTAGAGCTATCCATTCCATGAATCTAAATATGGCCTGCAACTTGAAGTAGTCCACCAAGTTTAATAAGCATGATTTCCCTTTAAGCCAAACTGGGTGGGGTCGAGCATTTGGAGATTTCCTTTATCTTTTTTTAATAAGGCCCATGATGATTCATTCCATGGCTTTGCAGAGAAGGCTGGTCAGGCTAATGGGTCTATAGTTTCTGGCGTCCGTGGATGCACCCCCTTTGTGTATAGGGGTGACTAGCTGTTTTCTATTCCACTAGGGCGAAGCCAGTGCTTAGGCTGTGATTGAAAAGCGTGTTCAGTGGTGATGCTAATTCCTGTTTTAATCCATGTAAGAAATGGCCCAGAATGTTGTCTGGTCCCATAGAGACTGTATTTTTGGCCTTGGAGAGGGCATTTAAGACCTGCTCCTTGGAGATACTAGGCAGGGTACAGGTGTTGGGATGCTTTGGGGTATATGTGATTGGGACAGGTGTTGGGGATACTTTGGGGTTTATGTGGTGGGGATAGGGGAATGAAGTTTTCACTGAGCCTGTCAGCCAGCAGGTTTGCTATATGCACAGGTGCTATATATGTAGTACCATTAAATAGAAGTTCAGCACAAATCTGGGCTGTACTTTTGAGGTTATGGATGTAACTGAAGAATGCGTTGTAGTTATCATTAGTAAAAGAAGCTAATTTTGATTCGTAGTTAGATTGGAGGACTTCACTTGGAGTCTTATTTGCTCATTTACATTGAGGAGGGAGTGTTCCAGTTTTGAGACTGCTCCCTCCTGCTCTTAGACAGCAATTTTTCTCCTGTTGTATAGCCTGTTAGTGGCTTTTGTCCACCAGACAGTTTTTTTTCCCTCTTTAAGATCTTGTTTTGGTTCTAGCAGTTATGGCAGAGTCAATACAGTTGCTTGTATAAAGCATTGTTTAACTCGGCATAAATGTGTGTTCCATCAGTGGGGGAGGGGCTATGAAGCTATTTATGCCATGGCCATCACGTTAGTGGCTGTAATTGACAACGGAGAAGTTTTTTTAGTCTAGTTGTTGCTGGGGGGGGGGGGTCTTGTGTTAGTTCTGGCGAGACTGATTTGTGGTCAGATCTCACCAGGGATGGCCACACAGTGGGGATGGTGTAGTGGTCTCCTGTGTTGGTGAGCACCAGGTCCAGGATGTTTGAGCCCCTTGTGGGTGTGTCAATCAGCTGGTCCAGGGCATTGGAGTTAAGGAAGCCCAGGAACCTTTGGGCAAATGAGTTAGAACACGTATAATTTACCCAGTCTATGCATGGGTAATTAGTCACCCAAAGCCATGGTGTTTTGGTTGTATCTTGATTGACTCAAGTCGATCCAAGTAGGCTGAGTGGATGTCCTGATTTGTGGAGGGGGGTTCTATAGCTGGCAATGACCTGAAGGAGAGAGGTTCTTGCCTACAGTCAATTGCAGCTGAAGTAATTCAAGGTAGCCATGCTGTTTAACCAATCTAGAGGTGTATTTATCTTTAATGAGTATTGATACACCACCTCTTTTAGTTCTCACACCATCATTTTTAGTCTGAATGTGTGGAAGGAAATGGAACCTGGTATAGCTAGGGTGCTTTCCGCAACCTAAAACCAGGTCTCAGTGACTGTACAAATATCAGCATCTTCCAGGGTGAAGACTGCTTCTAGTGATTGCAGTTTCTGGTTTGGACTCCTAGTGTTCAGCAGCATAACTTTGAGTTTGTTTTTAGAGGGTATTTTTATATCTGGAATTTTGTTCTTGTGACATTGCCAAAAAAAGGCACTACAGTGACTGCAAGATCCTTGGCCAGTAACTGAATCCCAGGGGTGACAGATGAAGACCATCTCTGGCAAAGCATCGAGGTCTGTCGACCATGTCATCCCAGGCTGACAGATACTGGATCCCCTTTGAATGACACCAGAAACTAAACCAGTTTGTTGAAGTCAATCATTTTTTGTTTGTATTGAGATGTCATCCTAAGCAAAGGTAAAATTCTGCTTAAGGTTAGGGACGTACCTGCCTGAGAGAAGTAATCTGAGAGCTTAGTCATGTGTGTCTCTTCATATAGACCAGTGAGGTATGTCTCAAGTGTTCATACCAACATGGAATATGACTGTCATAACAGTGCATGTGTGATATGGTGGATCCTGGCACCTGACAACTTACTGTGAACTTTTCCTTATCCAGCCTGGTGAGAGGGACATCTTTGTGTCTCACAATTGAGTCGCCTATGACTAAAATGTTTTTTGTGTCGTGCCTTAGGGGCTGGACTGGTGAGACATTGGTGTGTGATACATTGTGTGTTGTGTTCTGCAGAGGAAGTATTATGTGAGTGTGCTTGATGTTTAGGTAAGCTTCTTGTAAGGACCTCTGCATATGTAGGTTTGTGTTAGTTTGGTAGGTGCAGGAGGTGAGGTGTGCATGCTGACAACCTGCTTAGTGTCAGATGGACTGACTGCTTATAGGTTCATAGGTTCATAGATTAGTACTAGGCTAACTACCCTTGTGGGCCATTTCAAGCCTAGCCAATTACCCCATGTGAGAATCAAACCCTGCACCTTGTGTCTGTAAGGTAAACACCTTAACCATTATGCCATCCTCCCACTCCCTGGTGGGAGGTCTGAATCTAGTCTATGCGACAGCAAAGAAAGTGCAACAATTTCAGAACAAAAAAAAATTCAAATAAGTAGTGACATGGTAACAGTGCAGTTGAAAAGTGCAATATACAATGAAAATTTCTACTTGTTTTGCAGAGATCAGCAGATGGCTTGGATTTGCTTATTTAGCAAATGAGAGCAAACTGATTTCATTTAACGAATAAAAAAGCTCAAAACTGAGCTCTGTTCCAGCAGTCTTCAGTCAGATTGAGTTCTAACTGCACATTCCTGCCACTAGGGTACAGGGGACCCTCTTCAGTAAAAGATGGACTGGTTTAGTGCTTGAGTTACACAAACAGAACTAGAGTCAGATAGTCTTACCACAAAAACCCAGGGCAGTAAGAGAAAGGAGGGAGAAATCGAATGCCATCATGGAAGTGTCAAATAAAGAAAACTATAAAGCAATTAAGACAAGTGTCACTGTTCGAGTATATTGAAGAGGGAATAGATAAAAAAAATAAATAAATACTGAAAGATAGATGTGATAAAAGCAATGCGCAGTATCAGAACAAGTCACCATCTATCATGCAGTATCGCAAATAATAAACTAAAAATATCAGCACAGACAGAAAAACTTAGAAGATATGCAAATAAATATAAACGAAAAGTACAAAATAAATAATTTATTGATAATCCAAAAAAGTTATGTAGAGAGTTGGAAAGTAAGGCAAAAGGAATTGAAACACCAAAAAAAGAAGAAATAGATACATTTTGGAGAACTATGTATGAAGATCCTGCAGAACATAACAAAGACACTGAATGGATAGAAGTAAAAGAAAGAAGTTCAAATGTACAGGATATTAAGTGGGATGAAATAACTGCCAGAGAGATTGACCCCAGGCCCCCAATGCAGTATCTAACTTCTTGCTAAAAATATTAACACCTTTACATGAAGATTTAGCCATGAGTAAGAATGGTTTATATGCACACCCCGAACGGACAGCAGCCTGGTTAACAACAAGAAAAACAATACTCCTACTTAAGAGCGAATGTTCAGGCTATCCTAAAAACTGTAAACCAATAACTTGCCTTCTAATGATGTACGAACTGTATATACTGGAATTGAAATGACAAAGTTTATAGTCATTTAGAAGAAAACTCAATCATGGCAGTAGAACAAAAGGGTAATAAAAGAAAGTCCTATGGAACAAAGGATCACGTGTTGTTAAATAAAGTTATAATGGAGAACTGTGAAAATAATCTTATTATGGCATTGGTAGACTGCAAAAAAGCATTTGACAGTATCCCACATTCATGGATAAAAAAGTGCATAAAAATGTGCGAGATGTACTCTGCACTGATCGATTACATTACAGCGACCATGCAACAGTGGCAAACCACTTGTGGTTAAGCCATGATAAAAAAAAAAAAAAATATATATATATATATATATATATATATATATATATATATATATATATATATTTATTTATTTATTCCAGGGATAAAAATGCAAAGGGAGATATTCCAAGGTAACTCATTGCTGCTCATTTGTTTTGCTCTTAACCCATTAAGCTGTCTACTTAACAGATTACGTCATGGTTACAGTTTGCCAGAAAACAGCAAAGTGTAAAGACTTCTCATCTTCTTTTTGAAGGTGATTTAAAACTCTACAGTTCATCAGATGAGGAACTGAAAGCACAACTGCAAGTAGTCAGAACTTATTCAAATGATAATGAGAATGTCCTTTGGTCTTGATAAATGTGCAGAAGAACTTTTAAAGCAGGAAAGCTGCAACACCAAGAAAAGATCAGTTTGGGACAGAAATGTAATATAAAAGAGCTTGGCAAGAGGAAATGTATAAATATTTGGGAATTGATGAAGGATCAATAATAAAACAGGAACAAATGTGAATAAAACTTGGTAAGGAAAATTTTAGACTACTTATTAATACTGAAAACCATATTGATGTCTTGGAACAAAGTCCAAGCTTTGAACCAGTTTGCTCTTCCTGTCCCAAGTTACAGTTTTGGAGTGAATGATTGGCCCCAAAAGGTGTTGGATAGGTTGAATAAGAAAAGAAGAATGCTTCCTGCTCATCAGATAAAAATTAGTGCACACCAACGTTATATATTCCCCTTTCTGAAGGAGGTGTGGGGCCTCCTCCACATTGATTACTTGCATAGATCTGTAATTGTGGGACTGCATGCATATCTGCTGACCTCACAAGATCCAAACGTAGTGAAAGGTTTGGAACCTTAGGAGAATAAGTCTAAGTTGACTTCTCTGCTTAGTTTACAGAAACCTGTCAGTGTCATGCAGGAATGAAAATAAGAAAAAAATCAGGCAGCAACAGAATGTGCTAAAAAAACAAAAGAAAGTATATAAGGTAAAGGATCAGATGAGAAGGCAAGAAATGTGGAAAATGCATAAATACAGTTGCAGGTATAGGAAACACTTGGAACAACCTCATGCTAATCAGGATTGAACACAGGAATGATTAAAGAGAGGTGAATTTAAACCAAAAGACAAAGTGTTAATATTGGCGGCCCAAGATAGTGGACTTGCATACATGCTGGTTTACAAAGTCCATTGAACATGTGGGAGAAAGACAAATGTAGGTTTTTTAAAACAGAATTGGAAACAATTGCATGTCTTGTTGCTGGTTGTGATATACTAATGGCAGAAGGACTGTACACGGAAAGGTATAGTAATGTGACAAGACTGTTCCTTTGTAGATTGTGCAAACATTATAATATTAAAGTGTCTGAAAAACACTGGAAACATGAGCCACAAAGCATTATATTAAATGTTGAACTTCATATCACATTGGCTCACCCATTAGCAACAGTTCAAAAAATAAGTGCGAGAAAACCAGATATAGTAGTCCATGAAAAGAAGACACCGGCATTGAGCATTGAAATTGCTACACCAGTGACCACGGTGTCTTGCGTACAGAGAGACAAAGTCATAAAATACCAGGATTTGTAGATAAGAGACAAGGACAGTGTGGAAGGATACCCAGACAGTTCCAATAGTAGTGAGAGCAATGGGCCTTATAAAAAAAAAGAATTTACAGTCGTACTTGGATATGTTACCGATACATGTAAGTCCATATGAATCACAGGATGAGTCCTTACTGGGCACATTGCAAGTGCTACAAAGAGCACTTCTGGCTAACATCAAAGATTGAAACAATTTCATGAGCTTGAATTATACTTTGACTTCGGAGTGGGGTCCATTCCTGTCATGGTATTAGGAACCCAAAAGGCTTGGAGAAATGAAAGAAGAGAACATGTTAGTAGGGAGATAACTGAGGAATTTGTGTGTGTGTGTGTGGGGGGGGGGGGGTGTTAGGGTAATACGTATTGGTGACCTCTGTCCATAAGGGACATGGGAGTCGGACCTGGGGTAAATTTATGATTTCCTATCCAATTGCCAAGGTTTTGTTTCAGTAGGTTAGGGATAACATTTATGATGATAAATTCTCCCAGTTGAAAGCAAGAAAGGTAAGCCAGTGGAAGTATCAGTGCATGGTGTGATTATACAAAATGAATCCAAAAACAAACCAGCATAAACAAAAACTGCAAAATGACTCAATTGGGAGCAAGTAAAGTGTTTATTAAACTCAAAAATGCTGGCGGCGTCTGTAGACAAGTTTTGTGGTAAACTCCACCTTCTTCAGTACAAATATCAAGCACTTTGGAAATAAGATGCCTTGTTTACAAGATGTAAAGTGACAAGTACACTAGAATAAATAATATATCACCAATAAAAGTGTCAAAAGACCAAATGTACACATGTATATGATTTTTTCACGTTTTGCTTGCAAATGTTTTTTTTTTACCTATATTCTTTTAAACTTGGATAAAATAACACTCCTAAATGAAAAAAACATTGCCATTCCTTCTTAGTCAGTATATCTTGCCAGACAAGTTTATTAGGTGTTTGTATAACTTTATCAATGCCAATGAATTTATAAGATGCCCCGGGATGTTTTAATGTATATTTACAAAGGGCATTAGTTGCTTTGTGATACTTGATTGTGCACAAATGCTCTACTACACATTTTAAACCATTTGGAAGATTTGCCAGTATATAATTCATGACCCGTACAAACTACTAAATGAATAATCAAAGTCACCATCACAAGTAATCAAATTATTGTACACATGACTAATGTTTGCAGAAGAAAATTCTTTGCTTTTAACTACTACTGAACAGAAAGAACAATGTCCGTATGACAGCATCCATGCAAATTTCACCATCAGTTGTCCTTGAAAGAAAATTCCTAGCTCTCAAGACTGACTCTTTATTTTCTCATTAAAAATGTTGTATTTATTTATTTGTTGACATTTTGTTTACCAGGAAAGTCCACTGCGCCAAGCAGAGCACATTTTCAGTCGAGGCCTGGGAAGAAGTGCTCCACAAGAAACACAAATAAAATGTATAGTCATAATGCATATATTTTGAGTATCTACATCACAGAGGGATGAAAAAATTCTTAAAGTAATACAGTTAGAATATATACAGAGATTTGATACACACTTTAATTACACTATAGTACAATTGTAGCTGACATGGTAGTATGAGTGAATGTAAAAATGCTAAGCACACAGATAATGCTAGGAGTTAGAGCTAGGAAAGACATTAAGAGGTTGTAGTGGTATAGTAGATGTAGGACTGTAAAAGATAAAATGAATAAAAGAATATGAAAAGGTACGTGTAAGAAGTTAGAAATGCTAACAGTATAGGTAAGAAGGGTGGGAGTTGAAATTTATGACAGGAGGAAAAAGGTTGTTTGTAGAAATGGATAGAGAGAGTGAGAAGAAATGTTGGTGTGTATATATGAGTGAAGTTTTGAAACTTCGAATGTTTTGAATGGAGATCACTGTACAACGCCGAATGGGAAATTTACTGATCTGAAGTAGTTAACTTCATTTCATCTGCAACCTGTAGGTATTCTGATCCATATCGGATCCGAGCCTGCAACTTTTCAAGCATCTGCTCCAAGCTCCTCCTCCTTACCCATAACCCATCACCATCTCCTACCTTCCCTCAGATCTTGTTTGCCGCTTCGTGCATCAGCATTGTGATCTCCATAGCTCGGATTGTAGGGTTGTTAGTGCTTTTTTGGTCATTTTTTTTCTCCAGATAGTGTGTGTGTGTTGTCAGTTAGTTCCCTTTCCTCCCCCATATTGCTTGTTCATTGGTTATATATATATATATATATATATATATATATATATATATATATATATATATATATATATATATAAAAAAAAGTTTGTTGTAAAGTAGTCTAGTGCAGGCCCTCCTTACCCCTTAGGTGAGTGTTTAGTGTGTTGGTCTTAAGTAGGTTGGCTGTGTGAGTTTGTAGTATGGCTGATCAGCCAAAACCTACCTTTAAGAAATGCACAGAGTGTGGCCATAAGCTTTCACAGGCCGATGGTCACACTCTGTGTGTTGTTTGCCTTGGATGTTTCCCATCTCTCTGTACAGGCAGTGTGTGCGCCGGATTTAACCCCAGGGCCTTGAAAGAAAGGAAGGACAAACTGGTTGCAAAAGGCCTTCTACCCGTTTCCTCTCTGGACTCATCGGCCTCAGCTCCTGCAGCCACCGTTCAACCTCCCCCTCAGGCTGGGACTCAACCCTCCCACTAGACCTGTTGAAGGGGAGGCCAAAGGAAAAGACAGGAAGAAAGACAAGGACAGAGACAAGAGGGGAGATAAGCCCCATAAACTGTCTCCAGAGTGGGAGCCCTTCCCTAGCCTGCCTTCTAAAGTGTCGAGACCTACGTCTCCTCTGCTCCACTCCCCGAGGTTCTCCCCAGAGCCGACGGAGCCCTTGGATCTGAGGCCTTCATCTAGGTCGTCGCAGCAACCAGCCAGATCAGTCAGTCGCCTCCTCACTCTCGATTCTGAGTGTATCTGAATTGGATATGGACAAGATGATGAGATTTATTCGGACCCAAATTCAGATGGGAGTCTTGCCAGGCCCCTCTTCCTCTGGAGGGGGGACCTCCATGCCCTTTTTCATCCAGTTTCTCCTTCCCCAATCCGACCTGCAGTTTTGGGGTTTATGGATCTGAGGAGCTGGGGGTTTGGCGTTGACTGTTCCTCCAAGCTTGACTCTGATGATTACCTTGAGTTCCTCAGATGTGACTAGTTCGGATCTGCGGATCTGAGCAACTCTTGGGGACAATGATCGGGAGTCTGATCTGAGGAATTGGAGGTGTCTTCGGCTCCAACGTTGTCGAATCCGAGCCATTCCTTCAGAGCTCCGGCTACTCCAGCCATGACCCCGATCCTCACGGTGGACCCGGGAGAGCTTCCTCCTTGTTGGGTGCTAAGGAGGTACGCTGTCCATCGGCATTCAACGTGGTGGAGAGGGTTCTCTCCCAAGGATCGAGACCCCAGCCTATTTCCTTGGATTCTGCTCAGACACCCTTGGATTCAGTTACAACTCCCTTCAGCTTGTCCCAGGGACAGCCCGTGCTAGAGGACCCCCAGGCAGTTCCCCTGGAGGCGTCTTTCACAAATGCTCCCTTCAATGGTTCTTTTTTTGGGAAAACCTTACATGACACCCTTGTCCAGAGCAAAAAGGACGGGAAGACTTTGCCGTCGGAGTCCACTTCTCTTGCCCTCAAAGATTATTTTTTAGGAATCAGAGAGGGCAAAAGAAGATCTGGTTCTGAAAATCAGTTTTCCCACGACTCTCAGGACAACTCGGCAGAGGGGGACAAGACAGATGCTGCCCCAGAGGCAGAGTGGGTCCAAGGATCTTTGGGTCTAGGTTACCCTTCTTGGACAGGCCCACGCAGCAGCCCTGAGGGGTCCTACTCTGGAGGCAGTCAGGGGAAGATTATCATTGCACCCAATGGCTTAGGGGTCCATAACTGTAGATCGTTGGGTGCTTCAAATAATGTTCAGAGGCTACACCATCCCAATTTTACCTCTCCCATCCAACCAAAACGCCTCTCAGATGTCCCACCCACTCAAAGGGAGACGGCAGCACTGGAGATTTCCAAGCTACTTCCCAAATGAGCCATCGAACTGGTCCCCCCGATCAGTGTGGATCAGGCGTTTACTCCAGGTTATTTTTAGTGCCAAAAATGATGGGGGACCTCAGGCCCATTTTGGACCTGTCGGCTTTAAACCTGGATGTCGCCAAGCAGAAATTCCGGATGGTTAACCTATAAGTCCATTCTGCCTTATCTTCGAGAATACGACTGTATGTGCTCGATAGACCTCCAGGACGCTTACTACCACATCAAGATTTGCAGAAGCTCAAGGAGGTTCCTTCGCTTCTGGCTGGGAGCCAGTCATTTCCAGTTCAGAGCCCTACCCTTCGGTCTCATCATAGCCCACAGGGTGTTTACCAAGGTAATGGCAGTCGTAGAGGCTTACCTGAGGCTTCAGGGAATTCAGGTATTCCCTTACCTAGATGATTGGCTCCTCGCTGCTTCCACCAAGTGTCTTCTTTGCCTAGCCAGAGATTCCTTCCTTCTTCTTGCAGTCCGGCTAGGGATTACTATCCATGTTTCCAAGTCCCTCTTGGAACCGGTGCAGATCTTGGACATTATCAGGGCACGGCTGGACACCCTTTGACTGAAAGTCTTCCTAACTCCAGACAGGGTATAGAGCCTACAGGCCCATATATCAGTTCTTGGCTCCAGGTTACCAAAGGCGGGTGACATTCTCAAAGCCTTGGGTTCTATGGCTGCAGCAATATCAATCCTCCCCTGTGCGCATCTTCACATGCGTGTTCTCCAATGGACTCTAGCCATACAGTGATCTTGGCTAGATCTCCCTATGGAGCATCCAGTTCAAATCAGCAAAGCCTACAGGGTGTCACTTCTCTGGTGGCTCCAATCGCTGGAGATCTTAGCGGGACGCCCATTCGTTTCACCCACAGCCCAAACCACAGTGACCACGGATGCCTCCCAGCTTGGGTGGGGGGGCACTATCTGGAGAAGGATGGTCTAAGGCACGTGGTCCCAGATTGAGACCAGATTGCATATCAGTGTTCTGGAGATGAGAGCAGTGCTTTTAGCGTTGCAGGCCTTCCACACTGTTTTTCCTCTGGGGACGATTGCAATTCAGTCAGACAACATGTCTGTTTGGTACATCAGCAAACAGGGAGGAACCAGATCTTACCCTCTGTGTCGTGAGGTCATGAGAGAGTGGGAGTGGGTGATCTACACCAGTCGATTTCTGATTGCAACGCACATTCTGGGGCGCTCTAGCATTTTAGCTGACTGATTGAGTCGGGCTATTCTAATGCCATACGAGTGGTCTCTGAAACGATCAGTAGCGGAGGAGATCTTCCATGCGTGGGGTCAGCCTTGCTGTGATCTCTTCACATCTCCTTCCAAAGCTTAGTGCAGTGAGTTCTTTGCTCTGATCCCCTCACCAGGGGATCCCCCCCCAGAGATGCTGTAGTCCATGCTTGGCCTCCCGGGTTACTGTGCGCTTATCCCCCGTTACCTGTCATTCCAAACTTTCTCCAGAAAGCTTGCCAACTGGGGTGCAAAGGGATCCTCATTGCCCCATTCTGGCCTAGTCAGGTGTGGTTCCCCTTCCTCTGGTCTCGTGTTCCAGCTCCTCCTTGGATTCTGGATCCCTGCCCGGATCTAATTTCCCATCCGTTGGGCACTTGTCCGCCCAATCTGGACAGCCTCAAGCTGACTGCTTCGTTGTTCCAGTTCACTTGATTGCCAGGACTCCTGATGTTGTTGGCATTTCACTGTTGCAGTCATCACATTTGGGTTATCTGCCTGCAGGTAGCTCTCAGCTGGGCCGAATACCAGAGTCTTGGATTTCTGCGTCGGATGCTGTGCCTTCTTCCATGATGTCAGGTCATTAGGGGTGTAAAACATGCAGCCGATGCCATTACATCAGTCTTTCTTGCCACGCCGTGCCCGAAGCAGAAGCAGTTCACAAGTGCCGGTCGGCCGACTCCTGAAATTTTCGTTAGAGTTTCAGAACCAAAGTCTTCAAAAAAGCTAAGTACTCCATTGGGGATCCTTTTTCTTGCTCCTAACCGATGTCGGTAAAATTTAACAATTGTATTACCTGTGGAAAGCAAATACCTCATAAAGATTTCCATTCGTACTGCATTCTTTGCTTAGGCCCAGACCACGACGTCCCCTGCTGTCGGTTTTGTGCCTTGTTCAACCCTCTCTTCGTCTGTCTATATTTGCAGCAAATTATTTTGTTACTCTGTTTAACTATCCAGAAATGGCTTCGGTAAGCCATCCGACTACCAATATTCCGAAAAAACTTAAGAATAAAGACAGAGACAGAATGCATAGGTCCAAAACTGCCGACAACACTTCCATTAAGCTACTTGCCAGTCCGCCGGTACTCAATGAGGCACTTTCGCAGCCCTTGATACCCGCTACTTCTGATTCGCAGGCCTCTACTGAGACCCATTCAGAGTCCAGTATGCCGCAAGATGCTTCTTTGACTATGGAACCTGCGGATGTCTCCACCTTGGATGGGTCCGGAGCTGCTGTGCAGGTACCAGCTCCTGAGGATGTATTCAGGCCTACAGACTTGCATTTTAAACCAATGCCATCTTCTTCATCCAGGCCTAAAACTCGACCCATGCCTAGAAAACCGACGTCTAAACCTCATGCTCATATGTCTAAAAAGCAAATGCTTAGAATGGCTGAAGACCTTATTACCTTAATTAGGGGAAGCCAGCCTTCCCCCTCTAAGAGACCTAGAACTGATTTTCCTTCTGATTCTTCTGGTCAGGAATCTGATATTTCAGTTTCTTCTGATTACCAGGATTTGCCCCTATCTACCTATGAGGATTCTGATGCAGAGGATTCCATTTCCTCTGCTTCCCCTCCAGAAGATTTCTCTTTTGGTGAAACCTTACACACCCTTAGGGAGCATTTCTGCTGGGAAAGTCAGGATTACTCTGACTGCAAAAAGAGGCTTAGGGAATTCTTACTCCTCCCTCAGCATAGGCCTTTAGCTGTCCTTCCTGTTCTGGACATTGTAGGTGATGCTTTCTTGGACTCTAACATTTCCCCAGGCACTTTAGCTCCAGCTCCTAGAAAACCTGACGGGTATTACAGAGTACTTGACTCTCACAAGTTACTCTTCAAGAATCCTACTGCGGATCCAGAGACCATTTCCCAAGATCCAAAGGGCATTAAGGCTACTGCTGCCAAAAACCCTACCCCTTCTGATAGAGATTCTAGAGCCTTGGACAGATGGGGTAAGAACGTATATACTTCTGCTACTTTGGCCATTAGGGCTTTAAATTGCCAGTTTCATTTGTTAAAGTACCAGCAGCATATTATGGGACTGCTTAAACAGAAAATTATGTTGATTCCTAATGTGCTGAACACAAAGAATTACAGGATTTAATGCATTCTACAGAACAAGTTGGAAAACATACTTTACAATGTGGTTTTGACTCTTTAGAAGCATCTTGCAGGGCTGTTGTCACTAGAGCTGTACTTAAAAGGCATGCTTGGCTTAAGGAGCAAAACTTGCCAGATCATGTTAAAGCTAAATTACTGGATGCTCCCTTAAACCAAGACCGCCTGTTTGGCAGCAAAGCAGAAGTCCTCAAAAGGGTGTAGAAAAAGCTAAATCTATGCAAACTGTTAAAGATTTCCTGCAAGTACAGTCTCCCAGATTTAGTAGGCATTGACCCTCAAAGAATTGGTCCTTTCCAGCCTCTTCCAGGCCTTCAGTCCAAACCCACGAACAGCAGACCACCTAGATTACAGTCTCAGGCTGTGCTCAGGTCTAACCAGTGGGGGGGACTCCCACTTCCAAAGCAGGGAGTAGTAAGACACCCCCCTACGGGAAAAATGGCACAATGACTTAACCTTAAACCTTCCAAGCCCTGCTCAACTAACTGCTCCCTTAGGAGGAAAGCTTGCCCTGCATGCAAAAAACTGGGAACTCATTACCCAGGACAAATGGGTTTTGAATATAGTTTCCCAAGGATACAGATTCTACTTCCACACCCTACCATCCCCAAACGGTTGGCCAGACCTAACCCCAAATCAGTGGACAGAGGCTCAACAGCAGGTTCTCTCTCTCCTAAGTATCAGGGCCATTCATCCTGTCCCAGCCGAAGAGAGTGGACAAGGTTTTTATTCAGGACTTTTCCTGGTTCCCAGAAAAGACGGCTCCTGGCCCTATCCTGGATCTCTTTATTCAAAACACTTTTTTGGTAGTTCTAAAATTTAAGATGCTAACACTTCAACACCTGCTTCCTATGATGGGCAAAGATGCCTGGTTTGCAACTCTAAACTTAAAGGAAGCTTACCTGCACATTCCAGTAAGAGAATCTTGCAGGAAATATCTACACTTCAGGGCAGGCTCCATCACTTTCAGTTCTCTGCACTTCCCTTTGGCTTATCTACTGTGCCCAGGGTATTCACAAAATGTCTAGCTCCAGCCATTGCATTTTGCAGGCAGAGAAATATTCAAATATACCCATACTTGGATGATTGTTTGAGTCAGGGAGAAAGCCAGAAATTGCTATTAAAACATCTGGCATTTGTAAAGAAACTTCTAACCTCACTGGGGTACACCATAAACAAAAATAAATCTCACCTAGTACCCTGCCAATAAATTGCATTCCTGGGAGCAAGCTTGAATACAACTTCCCAGATGGTTTTCCTCACTCCAGAGAAACAAGTTTATTTAACAATCTACTTCAAACTACTGGCCACAAAGACCCAGGTATCTGCAAGGAAAATCCTGCAATCCCTGGGGTTCATGGCCTCTTGCATTCTACTAATTCCATATGCAAGACTGCATATGCGGAAATTACAATGGTATCTAAAAAGCCTATGGTGTCAACATTCTCAGGACCTGGAATCATTGACTATCATTCGTTGCCACCCAAACCCTAACGGACTCATCAGACTATGCATGGGGGGGCTCATTTGGCAGGGCAGTGCATTCAGGGCAAATGGAACCCAAGACAGATGCATATCAACCAAAAAGAAATGTTAGCTGTACAGAATTCCCTGACAGCCTTCAAGGACCACATTCTTCCAGGACAATTATTGGTAAAGACAGAGCACCACAGTTGTGTTGTACATAAGCAGGGGGGAACCCACTCGTACCCTCTCTGCAGACTAGCCATGGCTCTGTGGAACACGGCCTTGAGCTACCAAGTACACCCACAGGCTCAATTCCTGTCAGGCAAGCTAAATTCACTGGCAGACTACCTAAGCAGAAACCTCATGGACCCACACGAATGGAAACTGAAACCATAAATATTCAACCTCTTGAGGAACAAATGGGGGACCCCAGAGATGGACCTGTTTGCCTCCCCCTCAAAACTAACAATTGGACAAATTCTGCACAAGAACTTCCAACAGTCAAGCTTGGAAAGTGGATGCCCTGTCCTTCACCTGGGAAAGCCTCTCAGTTTGTCCCCCCCCCACCTGTCCTCTCGAAGGTTCTGCTAAAGATCAAACAGGACAAACCAAGGACAATACCGATCGCAACAGACTGGCCACGCCAGCACTGGTACCCCATCTTGTGCAGTATGACACTGCTGGAACCATGGCACCTGCCTCAGACCCCTTCCCTGCTGTCCCAGCAGGCGGGCCAGATTCTGCACCCCCAGCTTCAAACCCTGAACCTTGCAGCCTGGCTAATTCCTTGAGCTCTCCAATAGCATGCCTCAGTAAGCAGGTGCTACATGTCATTCTGGAGGCCAAGGAGGCCTAGTACTAGAAAATCCTATGCTGAAAAGTGGAAAAGATACTGTTCCTGGAGCCAGACTCAAGGGATGGGCACAACGGTACCCAGTTTACCTCATATTCTTCAGTACTTGACAGAAAATGCTCCACAAGGGCCTATCCTTCTCATCTATTAAAATTCATGCCTCTGCCATTTCAGCACATTATAATCCTGAACCACCCCTCCTCTCTCACCCCCTGTTAAAGCAATTCCTCAGAGGGGCCAAAATTTTAAGACCCCCCCCCCCCCCAGGAGAGCCCCTACTCCAGCCCGGGACCTTAACTTTACTTTGTATTGGAAAAACTCACTCTCCCTCCTTTTAGGCCAGCTGCAACTGCAGAGCTGAAATTCCTCTCTTGGAAAACAGCCTTCCTTCTAGCCATCACTTCAGCAAGAAGAGTGTCTGAATTACAAGCCCTCATGGCAGTGGAGCCCTTCATTATCTTCCATGCAGACAGGGTTTCCCAAAGGATCAATTCTTCCTTTATGCCCAAGGTGGTGTCTAGTGTGGCCCTTAATCAGTCCATTTATTTGCCTAACTTTTTCCCAAATCCACAAAACAAAGGAGAACGAATACTGCACTCTTTGGATGTGCACAGACAACTTAGATTTTATTTGGACAGAACTAAGCGTCTCAGAAAATCTGAACAGTTGCTAGTTGGCTTTGCTGCAAGGGCAGAGGGGAAGGCCATTTCAAAGCAAATCTTTTTTAAGTGGATAGCCCATTGCATTCATGTCTGCTATAAGCACCATGGAAAACCTACCCCACAGGGGATAAGATCACATTCCACCAGGTTTGCATCTACCTCTACAGCCTTTGTCAGAGGTGTCCCTACCAGGGACATCCTAGAAGCTGCTACCTGGAGCTTTGTACATACCTTCACCAAGCATTACCACATGCCTATTTTTTCTAAATCCAGTGCTGGTTTTGCCACTGCAGTTTTGCAGGGCTTAATAGCTGGTCCTAATGCTCTCTAACTTCCTGCTCCCTTCCTTAGCTTTGGGAATCAACCCAAATGTGATGACTGCAACAGTGAAATTTAAGAACATAGTACAGTTGTGTACACTAACCATAAATGTAGATGTTCAAGTGTATTCACTGTTGCAGTCCTGGTTACCCTCCCTCCAGCCCCCCTGACTTCTCTTGGCTCTACCTTTCCTTCTTGTTTGGTGTATTCAAGCTTTCTGGTGTATTTGCTTTTTGTTGGAGGGGTACCATAACATATAATTGCTTCCCATTGTGGGGGGGCACCTGACATCTGAGGCAAGAAAATCTGATGTAATGGCATCGGCTGCATGTTTTATACCCCTGATGACCTGACATCATAGAAGAAGGGACAGCATCCGACTTGGGACTCTAAGACACTGGTATTCAGGCTGGCTGAGGGCTACCTGCAGGCAGATGACCCTAATGTGATGGCTGCGAAAGTGAATACACTGTAACATCTATATTTATGGTTAGTGTACACAACTGTACTGTCTTTCATCTTCAGTAATAACTATTCTGGTGGCGTCACATAAGGCCTCCACTAGGAAGATTTAATGCAGTAAACTGAAACGTTTCTCTATTTGGGCTTCTCCGAGAAACCTGGATCCTTTTACAGCCCCTGTTCCTGCAGTGTTGGATTTCTTAGCCTATATTTTTCAGCAAGGAGCTAGTTCCTCCACTGAGAAAGTGCAACTGGCAGCTATCTCATATTTCCATGCTGGCGAAAACATGAATGCCCTGGCCTCTTCTAGAACATGTAAGGCTTTTCTTTAAGGTTCCTTTCTTTTGTCTCCCAGTTAAGGACTCCGTTCCCCCTTGGGACCTTACCTTGGATGTTCTTCGTGTTTCACTGTTGCAGTCATCACATTTGGGTTATCTGCTTGCAGTAGCCCTCAGTCGGCCTGGTTAACAAAGTCTTGGGTCCTGTGTTGGTTGCTGTCTCTTTTTCCGTGACGTCAGGGGTATAAAATGTGCAGTCGATGCCATTATATCAGTCTTTCTTGCCGTGCGGTGCCCGAAGCAGAAGCAGTTCGCAAGTGCCGGTCGGCCGACTCCTGAAATTTTTGTTTTAGAGTTTCAGAACCGAAGTCTTCAACTAAAAGTTAGTACCCCGTTGGGGAAACTTTTTCTTGCTCTTAACCGATGTCAGTAAAAGAAAATAATTGCATTACTTGTGGAAAGCAAATACCTCATGACGATTTTCAGTCGTACTGTATTCCTTGCCTATGCCCTGACCAAGGACGTACCTCGCTGTCTGTTTTGTGCCTTATTTAAACCACGAACTGTCCGTTGTCGGTATATTTACGCTTCTAAATCTTTTGGCGCTCTGTTCAATTCTCCTGATATGTCTTCGGTCAGCCATCTGTCTATCGACATTCCAAAAAAACTCAAAGATAAAGACAGAGACAGGCCGCCTAGGTCCAAAGCTGCTGATGACGCTTCTCCTAAGCCAGTCGCCAGTTCGCCGGTACTCAGTGAGATGCTTTCGCAACCCCTGATACCCGCTACTTCTGATTCGCAGGCCTCTACTGAGACCCATTCGGAGTCTGGTATGCTGCGAAATGCTTCAACTGTGGAACCTGCGGATGTCACTTCCTTGGATGGGTCCGGAGCTGTTGTGCAGGCACCGGCTTCTGAGGGTTTATTCAGGCCTACTGACTTTCATATTAAACCAACGCCATCTTCTTCTTCAAGGCCTAAATCTTGAACTACGCCTAGAAATCTAACGCCCAGACCGCATGGTCAGGCCTCTATACCTAAAAAAAATGATAAGAATGGCTGAAGACCTTATTACTTTAATCAGGGGAAGCCAGCCTTCCCCCTGTGAGAGACCTAGGATTGAGTTTGTTTATGATGCTGCTGATCAGGATTCCGAATTTTCTGTTTCCTCTGATGACCAGGATTTACCCTTATCTACCTATGAGGATTCTGATTCTGAGGACTCTATTCCCTCTGCTCCCCCCCCCCCCCCCAGAGAATTTCTCTCTTGGTGAAACCTTGCATACTCTCGGGGAGCATTTTCGTTGGGAAAGTCAGGACTTCTCTGATTGTAAAAAGAGGCTTAGAGATTTCTTACTCCTGCCCCAGCACAGGCCATTAGCCATACCTCCTGTAATAGACATTGTTGATGATGCCTTTGCGGAATCTAGCTTGGCTCCTGATTCTTTGCCTCCTGCTCCCAGAAAACCTGATAGGATATTACAGGGTCCCTGACTCTCACAAGTTTCTTTTTAAAAATCCTACTGCGGATCCTGAGACCATTTCACAGTGACCCAAGGGCATTAAAGCTACTACTGCCAAAAATCCTACCCCCCTGTGATAGAGACTCCAGGGCGCTGGATAGATGGAGTAAGAAGGTATACACTTCTGCAACTTTGGCAATTAGGGCCTTAAACTGCCAGTTTCATATGTTGAAGTATCAGCAGCATATTATTGGATTGCTTGAACAGAAAATGATGATTCCTGATTGTGCTGAAAATAAGGATTTACAGGATTTGCTGCACTCAGCTGAATAAGTTGGAAAACATACTTTGCAATGTGGTTTTGATTATCTAGAGGCATCTTGCAGGCCTGCTGTAACTGGTTCTGTACTTAGAAGGCATGTTGGCTTAAGGAGCAATCTTAGCCAGATCATGTTAAAGCGAAATTACTGGATGCTCCCTTAAACCAGGACCACCTGTTTGGCAACAAGGCAGAAGTTGCTCTTAAAAAGAGAGGAAAAAGCTACATCTATGCAAACTGTTAAAGATTTTTTTTACAAGTACAACCTCCAAGATTTAGTAGGCATTTGCCTTCCAAGAATTGGTCCTTTCCTGTCTCTTCCAGACAACCTCAGTCCAAATCCAGGTCCAGCAGAGCTCCCAGGCTGCAGTCCCAGGGTACGCACAGGACTAAGCAGTGGGGGGCCTCCACTTCCAAGTCTGGGAGTAATAAAACTCACCCCTATGGTAAACTGTCTCAATGACTTCTTTTCAAAACTTCCAAGGACTTCTCAACTGACTGCCCCTTTGGGGGGAACTATTGCTCTTCATACAAAGAACTGGGAACTCATTACCCAGGACAAATGGGTTTTAAATGTAGTGTACCAGGGATACAGATTTCACTTCCACACATTACCAACACCAAGCTGGTGACCAGATCTACCCCCAAATCAGTGGGCTGAGGCCTAGAAGCAAGTACTTTCTCTCTTAAGCATGGGGGCTACTCATTTGGTACCAGAATAGGAAAAGGGACAAGGTTTGTACTAGAGAATTTTCCTGGTACCCAAAAACGACAATTCATGCCATCCTATCCTGGACCTGTCTACTCTAAACACCTTTTTGGTGATTCCAAAATTCAAGATGCTGACTCTTCACCAGTTGCTTCTTATGCTAGGCAAAGATGCCTGGTTGGCAACACTAGAGTTAAAAGAAGCATACCTGCACATCCCGGTTAGGGAATCTTGAAGAAGATACCTATGCTTCACGCACTACCAGTTCTCTGCACTGCCCTTTGGCTCATCTACTGCACCCAGGGCATTCACAAAGTGCCTAGCTCCAGTCATTGCATTTTGCAGGCAAAGAAATATTCAAATATACTCATACCTGGATGATTGTCTAATTCGGGCAGAAAGCCAGGACATACTTTTGAATCATCTGGCCTTTGTACAAAGGGTGCTAACTTGTCTGGGGTACACCATAAACGAAAATAAATCACACCTGGTACCCTGTCAACAAATTATATTCCTGGGAGCAAGCTTGAATTCAACTTCCCAGATGGCTTTCCTCACACCACAGAAACAAATTCATTTGACAACCTACTTCAAACAAGTGGCCACTAAAACCCTGCTTTCTGCAAGACCAATACAGCAAGCCTTTGGGTTCATGGCCTCCTGCATTCTTCTAATTCCATATGCAAGACTGCATATGAGGAAATTACAATGGTATCTAAAAAGCCTATGGTGTCAGTATTCTCAGGATGTAGAAGCAATGATTCCGGTCATACCTTGCCTACACCTAGAGTTCCTTTGGTGGGCAGAGGTCTCCCACCAAAACAAGTGACTACCATTCACACTACCCCTTGCCACCTAAACCCTAACAGACGCATCAGACTATGCATGGGGGGGCTCACCTGGCAGGGAAGTGCATTCAGGACAAATGGAACCCAAGCCAAATGCACCTGCATATCAATCAAAAAAAAAAAATGTTAGCTGTACAGAATGCTCGGACTGCCTTCAAGGACCACATTCTTTCAGAACAACCAATGGTAAAGACAGACAGCACCACTAAGTGGTACATAAGCAGGGGGTACACATTCTTACCCTCTCTGCAAACTAGCCATGGCATTGTGGAACACAGCCTGGAGCTACCAAGTGCATCTACAAACTCAATTCCTGCCAGGAAAACTAAATACACTGGCAGACGGACTAAGCAGAAACTTCATGGACCCACACAAGTGGAAACTGGAACCAAGGATTTTCAACATGTTGACAAGCAAATGGAGGAGCCCAGATATAGACCTGTTTGCCTCCCCCCAGAACTATCAATTGGACAAGTTTTGCACAATGACTCCCCACAGACAAGCTTGGAAAGTGGATGCTCTGTCCTTCAGCTGGAAAAACCTGTCAGTTTATGCCTTTCCTCCTCTGCCTCTGCTCTCCAAAGTACTACTATAGATCAAACAGGGCAAACCAAGGATGATTTTGATTGCACCAGACCGGCCATGACAACACTGGTACCCCCTCTTGCGCAGTGTCACGGTTGGCCCCATGGCACCAGCCTCAGACTCCTTTTCTGTTGTCTCAGCAAGAGAACCAGATTCTGCACCCTCAGCTTCAAACACTGAACCTAGCAGCCTGGCTTATTACCTAATCTCTCCTTTACCATCCCTCCGTTAAGCAGTGATGGATATTATTTTAGAGGCAAGGAGGCCTAGTACTAGAAAATCTTATGCAGAAAAATGGAAAAGATTCTGTGCCTGGAACCAAGCACAGCAGCGGCCAATTTACCTCAGATTTTACAATACTTAACTGAGATGCTTCACAGGGGCCTGTCTTCTTCCTCCATCAAAATTCACGCCTCAGCCATTTCTGCTCATTATAACATAGAACCTCCCCTCTTCTCTCACCCACTGCTCAAGCAGTTCCTCAGAGGGGCCAAAAATTTAAGACCACCCAGAAGAGCTCCAACTCCAGCTTGGGACCTTAACTTTGTCTTGGAGAAACTCACTCTTCCTCCTTTCGAGCCAGCTGCTACTGCAGATTTAAAATGTCTTTCTTGGAGAACAGCTTTCCTTTTAGCAATCACTTCAGCAAGAAGAGTATCTGAATTACAGGCCCTTGTGGCAGTGGAGCCTTTCATCATCTTTCATGCGGACAGGGTGTCCCTCAGAACCAATCCCTCCTTCATGCTCAAGGTCAGGTGGTATCCAGTGTGGCTCTTAATCAGTCCATTCATTTGCCAACCTTCTTTCCTAATCCACAGAACAAAGGGGAATGGATACTGCACTCCTTAGATGTGCAGACAACTTAGATTTTACTTGGACAGGACTAAACCTCAAAAAAAAATCTGAACCACTGCTGGTGGCATTTTCTGCAGGGACAGAGGGGAAGGCTATTTCAAAGCAAACCATTTCTAAATGGATAGGCCATTGCATTCATTTCTGTTGTAAGCACCATGGAAAACCTATCCCACCAGGGGATCAGACCCCACTCAACCAGGGCTGCATCTACCTCTACAGCCTTTCTCAGAGGCGTCCCTACCAAGGACATCCCAGAAGCTGCTACCTGGAGTTCTGTACATAATTTCACCAAGCATTATCATTTGCCAATTTTTCTCTAAATCCAGAGCTGGCTTTGCCACTGCAGTTTTGCAGGGCCTTATAGCTGGTCCTAATGCTATCTAAATTCCTCCTCCCAACCTTAGCTTTGGGAATCTTCCCAAATGTGATGACTGCAACAGTGAAACACGAAGAACATAGTACAGTTGTGTACACTTACCATAAATGTAGATGTTCGAGTGAATTCACTGTTGCAGTCTATTACCCTCCCTCCAGCCCCTTGACTTCTTTGGCTAGACCTCTACTTTCCTTTACTATGCTTAAAAGCTTTTTGATGTACTTGCTTTTCTGTTGGAGGTATATCCTTGTATATTTATATGTTTAATTGCTTCCCATTAGGGAGGCACCTGACATGTGGGGCAAGAAAAACTGATGTAATGGTGTCAGCTGCATGTTTTATACCCTTGACGACCTGACGTCACGGAAGAAGAGACAGCAACCGACCCAGGACCCAAGACTTTAATCAGGCCGACTGAGGGCTACTGCAAGCAGATAACCCAAATGTGATGACTGCAACAGTGAATACACTCTAACATCTACATTTATGGTAACTGTAAACAACTGTACTTTTTGCAGGCTTTAGATGCTTCCCCCTTTGAACCTGCAGCGTCAGTAGATTTGAAGTTCTTATCATGGAAGCCAGCCTTCCTAGTGGCCATTACGTCTGCTAAGAGGGTTTCTGAGATTCAAGCTTTGTCTGCCGTGCCTCTTTACTTGATCTTCCATAAGGACAGGGTTTCTCTCTGCACAAACCATTCCTTCTTACGAAAAGTGGCTTCTGAATCCACCATTAATCAAACAGTTAACATGCCTGTTTTCTTTCCAAATTTTCAGAACAAGGGCGAATATAAACTGCATTTGCTAGATGTTCATAGACCACTTTGTTTCTCTTTACACAGAACAAAGCCCTTCCGTAAGTCTGACCAGTTATTTATGTCCTTTTCTAAACCCTTTCTGGGTAAGGCAATCTCCAAAGTTTCCTTAGCTAGATGGATTACACACTGTATTTTGCAAATTTATAAGGACAAAGGTCTGTCCCCACCTGGTCCTGTTAAAGCACATTCTGTCAGATCTATGGTGACTTTGGCTGCTTTTTGGTCTAGTTATTCACTGGATGATATTTGTGCAGCAGCAACTTGGGGAAGGTCACATACCTTCATTTTTCATTATAAGTTTGATTTGATTTCCAGAGGGAGAGCATCTTTCGGCTCTGCGGTGCTCAGGAATATCCTTCCATGAGGGCCTCCCAGGAGTTGAGTAGCTGGGGACTCTGTCCCACAGGTTGCAGATAAAATGAAGATAACTACTTCAGATAAAGAAGTTAGGTACTCACCATAACGTTCCATCTGAGTAGTTACACTTTGTTTTTTTACAACTGTCCCACCTTCCTTCCCCCGAACCTGTTGATTTATTGTAAAATTGAGTTGCTGATTGGTTTGAGTTGCGACAAACTCTATCTGAGGGAAGGTAGGAGATGGTGATGGGTTATGGGTAAGGGAGAGTGGCTTGGAGCTCGGAGCAGATTCTTGAAAAGTTGCTGGCTCAGATCCGATATGGATCCGAATACCCACAAGTTGCAGAAAAATCAAGTGCAACTACTCAGATGGAACGTTATGGTGAGTACATAACTTCTTTTTTTCCTCACTGTAGTGTGATCTCAGAGTTGGTATATTTAATTAGCAGCTGGTGTGGGGTTTAACAATTTCTTTTTTGTTTTTATGTTTTTTTTTTTAAATTTTAGATTCAAAGTTTCAAAACTTTGATCATATGGTCTTGGCGGTATGACGTTCAGAGTTTTGAAACTTTGGTAATCCGATAGGGACCCATATATGTTGTATGAAGAGTGCCATCTGCATCTTTAATAACCCTGACTTCCAGAAAGGAATGCTATAGTGATTATATTCTGCACTAAAGGTCAAACCCCATTTATTGTCATTCAGATACTCACAACATAAACACTTGGAGATCTAGCAAATCAGAAATCCACACCAGACAACAATCATCCAGATATGTACGCCACATGTCCATGGCCCCATGAAAGGTCAGCATAAATAGGTGCAAAAGATGCCCTCGTGCTTTACCTTTAACCTGGAAAAAAATCATCTTGCCTAAAGTAATAATAATAAAAAAAATCTTGGTAAGGGCATGTTCTGTCAAGCAAAGAAGAAAAGTTTTAAAACTGAGGGTATAGATCAACTTTGGTTAGTCTGTATTCAACAGCTTGTATCCCTACCCAGTACGGTGTATTGGTATACAAAGATTGAACATTCATGGTTACCATAAAACTGTATGACAGGCTTCCAGTGTTTGTAGAAATTGAGTCGCATCATGAAAGTGTGAACTTAAAAAAAGGAATTGGATGTTCTTCGTATTCCACTGTTGCAGTCCTCACATTTGGGTTATCTGCTTGCAGTAGCCCTCAGTCGGCCTGATTATCAAAGTCTTGGGTCCTGCGTTGGTTGCTGTCTCATCTTCCATGACGTCGGGTAGTCGGGGATATAAAGGATGCAGCCAACGCCATTACGTTAGTCTTTCTTGCCGTGCAGTGCCGGTCGGCCGACTCCTGAAATTTTTGTTTTAGAGTTTAAGAACTGAAGTCTTCAACTAAGCTAAGTACCCTATTGGTGAAACTTTTTCTTGCTCTAAACCAATGTCAGTAAAAGTCAATAATTGTATTTCTTGTTGAAAGCAAGTACCTCAAAGATTTTTATTCATACTGTATTCTTTGCCTAGGCTCTGACCATGATGTACCTTGCTGTCTGTTTTGTGCCTTATTTAAGCAACGAACTGTTCATCGTCTGTATATTTATGCTTCTAAATTTTTTGGTACCTTGGTTCAGTTACCCAGATACGGCTTCGTTAACCACCCGACTACTGACTTTCCGAAAAAAATGCAAAGATAAAGACAGAGACAGACCGCAAAGGTCCAAAGCTGCCAACGACACTTCTCCTAAGCTAGTTGCCAGTTCACCGGTACTCAGTGAGGCGCTTTCGCAGCCCCTGATACCTGTTACTTCAGATTTGCAGGCCTCTATTGAGACCCATTCGGGGTGCGGTATGCCACGAGATGCTTCAACTGCGGAACCTGCGGATGTTTCTACCTTGGATGGGTCTGGAGCCGCTGTGCAGGCACCGGCTTCTGAGGGTGTATTCAGGCCTGCTGACTTGCGTATTAAACAGGCACCATCTTCTTCTTCAAGGCCTAAAACTCAATCCATGCCTAGAAAACCGACGACCAGACCGCATGGTCAGGCCTCTGTGCCTAAAAAACAAATAAGAATGGCTGAAGACCTTATTACTTTAATCAGGGGAAGCCAACCTTCCCCCTCTAAGAGATTCTTCTGAGCAGGATTCTGAAATTTCTGTTTCCTCTGATGACCAGGATTTACCCTTATCTACCTATGAGGATTCTGATGCAGAGGACTCTATTCCCTCTGCTTCCCTTCCAGAGGATTTCTCTTTTGGTGAAACCTTGCATACTGTTGGGGAGCGTTTTTGCTGGGAAAGCCAGGATTACTCTGACTCTAAAAAGAGGCTTAGGGATTTCTTACTCCTGCACCAACACAGGCCTTTAGCTGTCCCCACTGTACTAGACATTGTTGATGCCTTTTCGGAATCTAGCTTGGCCCCTGACTCTCTACCTCCTCCTCCTAGAAAACCAGATAGATATTACAGGGTTCCTGACTCACAAGTTCCTTTTAAAGAATCCTACTGCGGAGCCTGAGACCATTTTGCAGGGACCCAAGGGCATTAAGGCTACTACTGCCAAAAATCTTACCCCCTCTGATAGAGATTCCAGGGCGCTGGATAGATGGGGTAAGAAGGTATACATTTCTGCAACCTTGGCCATTAGGACTTTAAACTGCCAGTTTCATACGTAAGTATCAGAAGCATATTATTGGATTGCTTAAACAGAAAATGATGATGATTCCTGACTGCTGAAAATGAAGACCTACAGGATTTAATGCAGTCTGCTGAACAAGTTGGTAAACATACTTTGCAGTGTGGTTTTGATTCTCTAGAGGCATCTTGCAGGGCTGCTGTCAACTGGGTCTGTACTTAGAAGGCATGCTTGGCTTAAGGAGCAATCTTTGCCAGATCATGTTAAAGGTAAATTGTTGGATGCTCCATTAAACCAGGACCGCCTGTTTGGCAACAAAGCAGAAGTAGTACTTAAAAAGATGGAGGAAAAAGCTAAATCTATGCAAACTGTTAAAGATTTCCTGCTAGTGCAGCCTCCCATATTTAGTAGGCATTGGCCCTCTAAGAATTGGTCCTTTCCTGCCTCTTCCAGGCCTTCTCAGTCCAAACCCAGAACCAGCAGAACACCCAGGCTTTAGTCCCAAGGTACGCACAGGACTAAGCAGTGGGGGGGGGGGGCTCCCACTTCCAAAACAGGGAGTAGTAAGACTCCCGCATATGGTAAACTGTCTCAATGACTTAACTTTAAAACTTCCAAGCCCTGCTCAACTGACTGCTCCTTTAGGGTGAAAGATTGCCCTGCAGGCAAAAAATTGGGAACTCATTACCCAGGACCAATGGGTTTTAAATATAGTTTCCCAAGGATACAGATTCCATTTTCACACCTTACCAACCCCAAACGGTTGGACAGATCTACCCCCAAATCAGTGGGCAGAGGCTCAGAAGCAAGTTCTGTCCCTCTCAAGTATCAGGGCTATTCATACTGTCCCAGAAGAGGAAAGGGGACAAGGTTTCTACTCAAGACTTTTCCTGGTGCCCAGAAAAGACAACTCCTGGCGTCCTATCCTGGACCTCTCTATATTACACATTTTTGGTAATCCCAAAATTCAAGATGCTAACTCTTCACCAGTTGCTTCCTATGCTAGGCAAGGATGCCTGGTTGGCAACAGTGGATTTAAAGGAAGCCTACCTGCACATCCCAATCGGGGAATCTTGCAGAAGATACCTACACTTCAAAGCAGGCTTCATGCACTATCAGTTCTCTGCACTGCCCTTTGGCTTATCTACTGCACCCAAGGTATTCACAAAGTGCCTAGCTCTGGTCATTGCATTTTGCAGGCAAACAGATATTCAAATATACCCATACCTGGACGATTGTCTAATTCAGGAGAAAGCCAGGACATACTATTGAATCATCTGGCGTTTGTACAAAAATTGCTAACTTCTCTGGGGTACACCATAAACGAAAATAAATCACATCTTGTACCCTGCCAACAAATTGTATTCCTGGGACCAAGCTTGAACACAACTTCCCAGATGGCTTTCCTCATGCCAGAGAAACAAGTTCATTTGACAGCCTACTTCAAACTACTGGCCACAAAGACCCTGCTATCTGCAAGGCAAATACTGCAAGCCTTGGGGTTCATGGCCTCTTGCATTCTCCTAATTCCATATGCAAGACTGCATATGAGGAAACTACAATGGTATCTAACAAAGCCTATGGTGTCAACATTCTCAGGATCTAGAAGCAATGATTCCTGTCATACCTTGCCTACAGATAGAGTTCCTTTGGTGGGCAGAGGCCTGCCACCAAAAACAAGGGACTTCCATTCACTCTACCCCCTGCCTCCCAAATCCTAACAGACGCATCAGACTATGCATGGGGGGGCTCACTTGGCAAGGAAGTGCATTCAGGGCAAATGGAACCCAAGTCAAATGCACCTGCATATCAATCAAAAAGACATGTTAGCTGTACAGAATGCTCGGACAACCTTCAAGGACCACATTCTTCCAGGACAATTAATGTTAAAGACGGACACCACCACTGTTATGTGGTACATAAACAAGCAGGGGGGAACTCACTCATTCCTTCTCTGCAGACTAGCCATGGCTCTGCGGAACACAGCCTTTGGCTACCAAGTGCACCTACAGGCTCAATTCCTGCCAGGAAAGCTAAATGCACTGGCAGACGAACTAAGCAGAAATCTCATGGGTCCACACGAGTGGAAACTGAAACCAAAGATATTAAACATGTTGAGAAACGGGGGAGCCCAGAGATAGATCCGTTTGCTTCCCCCCAGAACTACTAATTGGACAAATTCTGCACAAGGACTCCTCACAAACAAGCTTGGAAAGTGGATGCCCTGTCCTTTACCTGGAAAAAACTGTCAGTTTATGCCTTTCCTCCTCTGCCTCTCCTCTCCAAGGTACTACTAAAGATCAAACAGGACAAACCAAGGACGATACTGATTGCACCAGACTGGCCACGCCAGCACTGGTATCCCCTCTTGTGCAGTGTGACACTTCTGGCACCATGGCATCTGCCTCAGACCCCTACCCTGCTGTCCCAGCAGGAGGGCCAAATTCTGCATCCTCAGCTTCAAAAGCTGAACCTGGCAGCCTGGCTAATTATCTGATCTCTCTGTTACCATCCCTCAGTAAGCAAGTGTTGGATGTTATTCTGGAGACAAGGAAGCCTAGTACTAGAAAATCTTATGCTGAAAAATGGAAAAGATTCTATTCCTGGAACCAAACTCAGGGGATGGGCACAGCAGCACCCAATTTACCTCAGATTCTTCAATATTTAACTGAGATGCTCCACAAGGACCTTTCCTTTTCCTCCATCAAAGTTCGTGCCTCAGCCATTTCATCTCATTACAGCACAGAACCACCCCTCTTCTCTCATCCACTGCTCAAGTAGTTCCTCAGAGGGGCCACAAATTTAAGACCACCCAGGAGAGCTCCAACTCCAGCCTGGGACCTTAACTTTGTATTGGAAAAACTCACTCTGCCTCCTATTGAGCCAGCTGCAAATGCAGAGCTGAAATTCCTTTCTTGGAAAACAGCCTTCCTTTTAGCCAGCACTTTAGCAAGAAGGGTGTTTGCATTACAGGCCCTTATGGCCGTGGAGCCTTTCATCATCTTTCATGCGAACAGGGTGTCCCTCAGGACCAATCCCTCCTTCATGCCCAAGGTGGTATCCAGTGTGGCTCTTAATCAGTCCATTAATTCAACAACCTTCTTTTCTAATCCACAGAACAAAGGGTAACATATACTACACTCCTTAGATGTGCACAGACAACTTAGATTTTACTTGGACAGGACTAAACCTCTCAATCTGAATAGCTGCTGGTTGCATTTGCTGCATGGGCAGAGGGGAAGGCCATTTCAAAGCAAACCATTTCTAAATGGATAGGCCATTGCATTAATTTCTGCTATAAGCACCATGGAAAAACCTACCCCACAGGGGATAAGACCACATTCAACCAGGGCTGCATCTACCTCCACAGCCTTTCTCAGATTTGTCCCTACCAGCGTCATCCTAGAAGTTGCTACCTGGAGTTCTGTACATACTTTCATGAAGCATTACCATTTGCCAATTTCCTCTGAATCCAGAGCTGGCATTGCCACTGCAGTCGTCCAGGGCCTTATAGCTGGTCCTAATGCTAAGTAATTTCCTCTTCCCATCCATAGCTTTGGGAATCTACCCAAATGTGATGACTGCAACAGTGAAACACGAAGAACATAGTACAGTTGTGTACAGTTACCATAAATGTAGATGTTCGAGTGTATTCACTGTTGCTATCCTGGTTACCCTCCCTCCAGCCCCCTGACTTCTTTTGGCTATACCTCTATTCTTGTTTACTATGTTTAAAGCTTTTTGGTGTATTTGCTTTTTTGTTGGAGGTGTAACCTTGTATTGATATAATTGCTTCCCATTATGGGGGCACCTGACATCTGGGGCAAGAAAAACTGATGTAATGGCGTCTGCTGCATGCTTTATACCCCTGACTACCTGACAGCATGGAAGATGAGACAGCAACCAATGCAGGACCCAAGACTTTGATAATCAGGCCGACTGAGGACTACTGCAAGCAGATAACCCAAATGTGATGACTGCAACAGTGAATACACTCTAACATCTACATTTATGGTAAGTGTACACAACTGTACTTTTCAAGTATTTAGTCAAAAAGGCTGACAATGGTTCTGTTTAAGACCTTCTGCCTAGGTCTGATGAGCAGAATTTTTATATATCTTGGGTAACGCATAAATATGCTATGTTTTAGGATCATGTAACATTAAGTGCCAGTGTGCACCCAAGTCCCAAATAACTACTTCCCCTCTTTTGTTAGCATTTCTAAGAATAATGTTAGAATAGTGTCCCAAAGACCTTAATAAACTTATCTGATCCGTAGTTAAATTATTACACATAAAAAAGCTGATTGAAATATAGCACACTAATATTTTTTTAATTTTTCAACATTTTCCATTTCAAAGCCCTTGAAATATAAACTCGGATTAAACAAATGACAATTCTTTAAAATCATACACTAATTGTGATTCAGATACAGGTGCCATAGACACGAAATTCAATCATTTATTCAACAAAGAAACATCATGCACAGACAAATTGGTGTGTAAAGTACTTATTAACTCAAGAGATTCAAACTGGATTGTTCATTAGGCTTTGTAACAACTGTAAAGCTTCCTGTACTTAAGGCCACCCCTCCTTGTCTTGCTTCTAGATGTATCAAGCTGTTTGTTGCAGAAATATCCCCCCTTTTTGGATCTGGGGATATTAAGGATATAACAAATTCTTGGGCTGATATTGTATTTATTAGATGAATCAGTCCTCTCAAAGGATTTTTTTGTGGAAAAGGTTTAACAAGTTTCCATTTATGTGATCCATCTGTATAAGCTCACCCATTTTTGAAAAGTAGATTGCTTTATTAAAAATTTTGTAGGATTATTGTTTATTGGTTTTATAGTCACTCCTGAGGTGGGGGAGGTGTTAGTATATATCTTGCTGAAGGAATGACTCCTGGGTATCAAACTAGATGTACATTCCTTGCAAGAAAGAAAGAAAGGATATGGGGTCTTGAGGCTACTGGAGTGCATGGCAAAGCTGCAGAAGCAAGCACATTTTTTGAGAGCCTAGTGGTTAGCACGGGGAGAGGTTAGAAGCAACATAAGACTCTTGATGTCTTACAAGATTGCTGTATGTTGTCCCTGATTCTCGCATGCCTTTTCTGTTGCCCTTTGATAACAGAAGCAGGGGAGTAAACTAAGTGGGGGATGGGGCTCATTGGCCAGGTGTATTTGAGAACACTAGTCCCCCATGTAAGTGCAGGTCCAGAATAGTGGTTATCTGGTTTTACAGAGTTTTCTATGACTTGATAAATTTTCAGTTGAATAGGTTGCTAAGTCAGTATGCGATCCTTCAAACAGATTGATTTTTTTCCTCGTATGTCCTGGCAATGGGTTGCTTCCCCTTAACCCCCTGCTGCTAATATATATATATATATATATATATATATATATATATATATATATGTATATATATATATATATATATATATATATATATTTTTTTTTTAAAGTTGGATAGTGGGAGGGTAAAGTAAGAGCACTAATACCCCCAATGGATTTAACAAAAAAAAATGATGTTAAACTACTGGCCTAGGGTCTTGGTGAGGCTAAGGCCAAAGGAGTGTGTGTGTGTATGTGTGTATATATATATATATATATATATATATATATATATATATATATATATATATATATATATATATTAATGAAAAAAACGCAAACATTGTGGACATTTGTATCAATTGCCACTTTGTGCATGGTTCACACCTTCACTGAACATTGTTTAGACCCACTATTCAACGAATCTGGCCTCTTGGCACCTTGGTGCTTCAGGACTCTGCTCCCCAGAGTTCTTGTGTTTTGGACTTCATCAGTGACTTAGGAAGGTTTAATGTTTTTTACTGCTTTGAATTCTTCCCTAAAGTTTCCAACTTTAGCCTGCATAGTTAAATGTCAGCATGCCATGTAAATTAGTATTGTGAGGCGGTGGTCTGCAGTGGTCTGTTATTTCCTTCCCATTGTTCTCATCGTGTCTGGGTAGCTATTTCTTTTCACAGCCTGTAGATGATTTTCTTATAATTTGAGCTAGCATCTAATTTTATGTTGTTTTTTTAACAGTCTACAACATACATCAATGGGGAGAATACCCCTACTAATCCCACTGCCAAGGAACTGGAGGTAACTCGAAGCACAATTTTTGTATTTTTTTTTATGGCATCTAAAGTACTTTTTTCTGGTTTTCTGCATTACAAATATAGTTAAGTTGAAACAGGGACATTTTCTTGCATATCCCAGTTATTGCTGACTCTTGGTGTAAGTACCAGTGTTAAAGCGGTATAAAAAGGAATGCTAAAATCTTGTGTTCTATTGACTGAACTCTGTCGATTTTTATTTTATTTATTTTTTTTGCTTGTCTGTAATAAAGGGCATCAATATGCTTTGCTTGCAGTAATTGAAGTACCCAGCCGTCATACTGTATGCTTTATTTAAACTACTGTGCTGTTTTGTTTCTAGAATCTGTGCATTCGTACTAGAAAACTGATGTCTTCATTTAATTTTTTTGTAGCTTTTAATTTTTGTTTTTCCTTTGTGTCTGATTGTTTTTTTTTTCCACTTCATCTCTTCTTCCAAATCTTTGCATGCGCACGTCAGACACGATACCAGGAACTGGCTCTAGCTCTAGATACCAGCAATTTAACAAACAAACAGCTCAGTACAAAGATAGACGAATTGGTAAGAGATCTCTGCCCCATTTTAACATCTTGCTGCTTTTACCATGCTTGCTGGTTGCCTGTATTTCAAATCCTTTTAGTTCTGCATCTGTTAATTTCATGGTAAGATGGTGCACAAAGCTGATGTTTATTTTCCTGATTTGTAGTTGCAACTTGATATTAATGAAGATCCTGCTATGTTTGTATAATTATAAAGTTCCAGTTCTAAATTTGTATACCCTTTCTCTAAAATATGATGAGTAAAGTGTTTAGTAAGTTGCAATGCAGGTTTAGTCCAGGAAAACTGACTCGTATCAAATAATACTTTCAGTTGCACTTGTTCCTTTTTATTTATGAACAGGATAGGATAAGCTGTACCGTTAATTCCTTTGCTGTCTTGTTTCATAAAGAAATGAATACTGAAGAAAACTATAGGCATAATATGTGAAATTAAACATTTAAGTACCAAATGTCATGTTTTTTAATTCATGTAGCTTTAAGGCAAGTTGTTTTACTTGAAAAATGTCTGTAAAAAGTTCGGGTAGTTGGCTTAAACCCCTTCATAACTCACTGAATTGCCAGCTGACCTGCAGACAGGACCCAGGAAGTCAGGATTCGTGATAATACTTCCACTAAGAGACTGGTCATCAGCAGGGTACCTTAGGGATCCATGCTGGGACTGCTTCTGTTTGGCATGTACTTCTCAGAAGTAAAGGCTAATTTCAAGGACCTTTGGCTAACCAAGTTCTCAGATGACTGCAAATTGGGATCTATCATAGGTTCCCCACCCCATGACACAAACATATTAAACAAGAGCGTTTAACAGACAAATGACTGGTGCCAAAGTTATGACTAAAACTCAGTGTCAAGAAATGCATTATAGTGCCTTTCAGTAAAACTGCCACTTAAGCTAATTACTCCATCGATAAGACACCCCTAAGAGTTGACCCAGGAGTCGGGGATCTGTACATATGTAGACAGTAATACGAACTTAGACCTACATGTGGCCAAGGTAGTTAAAATTTCATTCTGTGTCACCTAACTTGTAAATAAGGGCATGGCATCCAGGTCGAAGGAAGTCAAGGACACTTTGTTTGGACCTTATCAGACTCATTGAGTATCCTGCTCCCATTGGCATGTACCTGTCCAAACATATGCAACAGTTGGAATACCCATGAAGGTTCCTTGAAAGAGTCCAGGTATAAACGCATTGCCCTGTATAGATAGCTTCTCATTAACCTGTAGGAGATACCATAGTGTAGAGATAGGGCTTTGAGGCAGTCTATGCCTGGCATACAGGGTATCCTCTGATCTAGCTGTGATGATCCTTTTGCACATCTGCAAAATGAGCAGCATCAGAACCACTAAATCCAAGGATTTAAATTATGCTAGTGACATAAGACATGCTGGTGAGAAAGACATGTCTGAGGATCCCCATACTGTGGAACTGGCTCCCCATCCATGTGAAACAGAGTCCACCCCTAACCCTATTTAAGTGTAACCTTGACCAATGGATGGGAAATAGGAAATTCACCCCGAGTCTGATCCACCATAACAGTGATAGTTTGGGTATTGCTGTCTGCCTCTGTATAACCACCCCCCCACACACACACATACACACACACACACACATACCCACAACCTCTAGAAACTTCCAAATTGACTTATTCCCTCCTAATAAACACCTATGATGCATAGGGATACATTTGGGCTTGATTGTACATCTAAGTTTATAAAGGCCCTATTGGTCATTAGCCTAGTTTGTAACTATGAACCTGTGAAAATGAATAGCACAGGGAGGAAAACTGAGCATCCTATTTTAAGTAACTGTGGAATAGGTTGCTTTTTTCTGCATTACTACTGCTACCTTTTAACCACATGTATAGTATAACTGTGGAGATTGGGCATGGTAAAAACTTTGGCTGCAACAGACTGATGGTTGGTTTGTAGACAGGTGTCCTGATGTCTGTAGTTCATCTTTTCACTGTGACTTGACTAGAAACTGGAAAAAAAGTTTCTTGAACAGTTGGCCTCTTGGTATGGTGATGGAATAATGTAACGTGCAAAGATTGGACTACTACCATAGGAAAAATAATGCCTTGAAAACTATAAAACTGGTGGTCTTTAACAAAAATTATTGGATAGGTGGTAAAGAACTTTCTGAATTGAGGTTTCTTTTTGCAGTCAGTAATAGTTTTATAAATCTTTAAATAAGTGTTCTAGAAAATTTGACCTCTGTTATTCCTGTCATTTTTAAACTTTGCCCTTTTTTTGTAATGAAAGGAGCACTGGGAAAGCATCACTGTAGATCCTTTGCAAAAATTCATCGAATTGTTTAGGTTACTAAGGAGAAAGTAGGGTAAATGCATGCACATATATGTATGTCTATACTGTACGGGTGTAGCTGAGAGACCATTTAGCCTCTCTAATTTTAACATTTTTCGCAGTAATTCATTTTTTTTTAACATTTCTCCAAATCTGAGATAGTTTTCCTTTTTGATAAGGAATTCACATCTCCACAATTCTCTATGGAAAAAAGCAAAGTACTCCTTTTGGCCTTATTCACATCCTTATCAGTTTAACTTTGCCAGATCTGCTATGTATTGACATTTGACTACCAGGAAAGTCATCCTGGGCAGGAACCTATTTTCAGCGGGGGCCTGGGGAAAAAAGCTTCAAAGTATTAAAACATTTTAACAGCTATAAATTCATAGTATTCAAAAATAATATGAAAAGTTTTATAGTTTATTTATACCACTTTAATATAGTATGAAAACAGTTAATAGATACAAGTGATATGACAATGATGTAATATTTAGAGAAGTTTTATTTAGTTTATAGAGAAATTAAAGTTCTGGTTGATTTTTCCTTTAATTTCTTTAAATGTCTTCTTTGCTGGCATCCAGGTAATGTACTTGCTATCCAGTAACTGAAATTTACTGAAAATAACAATTTCACAGATAATCTCGCTGGGAGTTGTAGAATCAGTACCTGCCTACTAGATGGGCAAAGAAGTTTTATTCAAGAATTTTTCTTGTGTCAGAGAAATAAAGGATATGAAGACCTGTGCTAGACCTCTCCTCTCTGTTTTTGTCAAGATCCCAAAGTTCAAAATGTTATCCTTTCATATCTTACTACTTGTCCTTTTTATTAGTTAGCTGTTACGGTAAATCAAGACTCAGAGATGCCTACCATCAACAGTCCCTTTAGCAGGTATTTCAGATATTTCTTAAGATTTTCTGTAACTGACTTACAGTGTCAGTTCTCTGGCGTACCCTTTGGACTAGCTGCTGTTCAAAGGGTATTTATAAACTGGCTCCAGTAACTGCTTATTGCAGATGTCTGGGAATTCATATTTTTTCCATATTTGGACAATTATCTTACATTTTTAGACTCTCTCCAGTTGTCGTGTCCATAGCAAGTGTTCTGAATCTTCTATTCAGTCTGGGTTTTCAAGTGAACTTACTGAAATATTCTCTCATCACTTTTCATGGAATAGTTTTAATGGGATGTCTGTGAGATTCTGTATGAGAAGAGTTTTTTTCCCACCAAAATGGAGATGTTCCAACAGTTCTTCCTGAGTTTTTCCAGTCAATACTAGATACCTACCAGGAAATTTCTCAGGATTTGGGGATGCAATCTGTCAAAAATGGATTTTTTAGACCTTGCATGGGGAACATTTTCAAGTGCAAGGTTTGTGGAACAAACTGGGCAATCAAAGGCACATTAATGTTAGAGAGATGATGGCACTGATAAATGCTTGGAAAACCCTAAATCATCTCTGGGAATCAAGACTATTTCAGGTTGTCATAGACAGCACCACAGTGATGCGGTACATAAACAGTGGAGTACCCCCCCTTCCTGTAGGGTCTATATTAGAACATTGAATATTTAACCGTTCGAATCACTAAAGGTCTACCTTTAGTGATCGAACTGTTAAAACATCGAATGTTCACAAAAAAAAAAAAACTAAATGGGGTCAAGCCCCCCTGCATCCCACACCACCCGCTACTTAAATATACCAACTCTGAGACTGCACTACATTGAAATAAACGGAAACCTCACCTTACAGAGATTTCCGTTTACTTGTTTGATGTGCTGCAGTTTCACTGTTCTCGTGTCGACAATGTCAAATTCAACATGGTCGGCTTTTGAGAATTTAATATAGACCCTTCCTGTAGACTTGCTTATAATGATTGGGATGTAGCAACTCAGTTTAGTTTGATTCTTTAGGCTTCATACATTGTCCGAGCAAATTGTTGTAGCATACAAGCTAAGCAGGACCAGGACACAAACCCTTGTGAATAGCAGCTCCACCCAAGGGTCTTCAGCAATTGATCCAGCTTTGGTGAACACTTCATGTAGATCTATTTGTCTTGTCTCAGAGCAGATGGTTGAAGAAGTTCTGTTCCAGGATTCCATCCAAACATCCCTGGAAGACCGATGCTTTTAGTCCTATGGGAGGAAATGTTTGTGTGTGGTTTTCTACTGATTTACAAGGTTCTTCATATTCAGGAGGACTGATTTTAAAGATAATAGTGGTAACCCCCTTTTGCTTGGGCATCAGTGATTTTCCCTTATGAAATTGGCCAAGGCAATTACCACAAGCTTCACTATAGACTGTATTTACTCATACAAGATAGTGGTTGCCTGGTACACCCCAACTTAAACTCTTCAGTTGATTGCCTGGATGATAGAATTTGATACCTTTCAGGTACCTTTTTTCTGAGGATGCATACCAAGTACTCTTAGACTAAAAACCTTCTACATTAGAAATCTCGTATGCTTAAGTAAAAAAAAAAAAAAAAAAAAAAATTCTAGTTGGTGCCAATTGAAAGACCTGGACCCTTTAATGCCAGGCTTTCTCTGGTTCTTGATTTGTGTGCATTATTGTCCTTTGCATTTCTTAATCTTTTATCAAGATTAATCTGTTGGCCATTTCTGCTC